>NW_027286722.1:0-255000 GCF_022747635.1 Hetaerina americana
TGTATTGTTGTTCATTTTCATCAAATAAACAAAATAAAACCCAGAATTTATCTTGAAGGACAAGAAATGAGCATAAAAGTTGCTTCAGAGAAAGTGTTAATGTTACTAAAAGAGCCCAAATTTCTAAAAATATTGCGAAAAACAACAATCTTCTGTTTTAGAGTGAATGTTTGAGGTGTTTAGAAGGCATTTATTTCATTTTTAGAAAATTAATTTTTCACATTTTTTCATGAAAAGTGCCAATACCCCCCCCTTTGGGGGTCCCTAGGTGAAAATCTCACTGGACACAAATCAAACAAAAATGTTTGCATGGGTGTATTGTTGTTCATTTTCAACAAATATACAAAATAAAACCCAGATTAATCCTGAAAGCATGAAATGAGCATAAAGATGCTTCAGCGAAAGTGTTAATTTTACTAAAAGAGCCCAAATTTCTAAAAATATTGCGAAAAACAACAATCTTCTGTTTTAGAGTGAATGTTTGAGGTGTTTAGAAGGCATTTATTTCATTTTTTGGAAAATTTAATTTTTCACATTTTTCCATGAAAAGTGCCAATACCCCCCCCTTTGGGTTCTAGGTGAAAAATCTCACTCGACACAAATCAAACAAAAATGTATCCACGGTGTGTATTGTTGTCATTTTTCATCAAATAAACAAAATAAAACCCAGAATGTGTCCTGAAAGACAATAAATGATCATTAAAGATGCTTCAGCACAGGTGTTAATGTTACTAAAAGAGCCCAAATTTCTAAAAATATTGCGAAAAAACAACAATCTTCTGTTTTAGAGTGAATGTTTGAGGTGTTTAGAAGGCATTTATTTCATTTTAGAAAATTTAATTTTCACATTTTTCCATGAAAAGTGCCAATACCCCCCCCCTTTGGGTTCTAGGTGAAAATCTCACTGGACACAAATCAAACAAAAATGTTTGCATGGTGTGAATTGTTGTTCATTTTCAACAAATATACAAAATAAAACCCAGAATTAATCCTGAAAGCATGAAAGAGCATAAAAGATGCTTCAGCGAAAGTGTTAATTTTACTAAAAGAGCCCAAATTTCTAAAAATATTGCGAGAAAAACAACAATCTTCTGTTTTAGAGTGAATGTTTGAGGTGTTTAGAAGGCATTTATTTCATTTTTAGAAAATTTAATTTTTTACTTTTTTCCATGAAAAGTGCCAATACCCCCCCCTTTGGGTTCTAGGTGAAAATCTCACTCGACACAAATCAAACAAAAATGTATCCAAGGTGTGTATTGTTGTTCATTTTCATCAAAATAAACAAAATAAAACCCAGAATTTATTTGAAGGACAAAGAAATGAGCATAAAAGTTGCTTCAGAGAGAAGTGTTAATGTTACTAAAAGAGCCCAAATTTCTAAAAATATTGCGAAAGGAAAACAACAATCTTCTGTTTTAGAGTGAATGTTTGAGGTGTTTAGAAGGCATTTATTTTCATTATTAGAAAATTTAATTTTTCACATTTTTCCATGAAAAGTGCCAATACCCCCCCCCCCCTTTGGGTTCTAGGTGAAAATCTCACTGGACACAAATCAAACAAAAATGTTTGCATGGTGTGAATTGTTGTTCATTTTCAACAAATATACAAAATAAAACCCAGAATTAATCCTGAAAGCATGAAATGAGCATAAAAGATGCTTCAGCGAAAGTGTTAATTTTACTAAAAAGAGCCCAAATTTCTAAAAATATTGCGAAAAACAAACAATCTTCTGTTTTAGAGTGAATGTTTGAGGTGTTTAGAAGGCATTTATTTCATTTTTTGGAAAATTTAATTTTTCACATTTTTCCATGAAAAGTGCCAATACCCCCCCCCTTTGGGTTCTAGGTGAAAATCTCACTCGACACAAATCAAACAAAAATGTATCCACGGTGTGTATTGTTGTTCATTTTCATCAAATAAACAAAATAAAACCCCAGAATGTGTCCTGAAAGACAATAAATGATCATTAAAGATGCTTCAGCACAGGTGTTAATGTTACTAAAAGAGCGCAAATTTCTAAAAATATTGCGAAAAACAACAATCTTCTTTTTTAGAATGAATGTTTGAGGTGTTTAGAAGCATTTATTTCATTTTAGAAAATTTAATTTTCACATTTTTCCATGAAAAGTGCCAATACCCCCCCCTTTGGGTCCTAGGTGAAAATCTCACTGGACACAAATCAAACAAAAATGTTTCCATGGTGTGTATTGTTGTTCATTTTCATCAAATAAACAAAATAAAACCCAGAATTAATCTTGAAGGACAAGAAATGAGCATAAAAGTTGCTTCAGCGAAAGTGTTAATGTTACTAAAAGAGCCCAAATTTCTAAAAATATTGCGAAAAACAACAATCTTCTGTTTTAGAGTGAATGTTTGAGGTGTTTAGAAGGCATTTATTTCATTTTTAGAAAATTTAATTTTTTACTTTTTTTCCATGAAAAGTGCCAATACCCCCCCCTTTGGGTTCTAGGTGAAAATCTCACTCGACACAAATCAAACAAAAATGTATCCAAGGTGTGTATTGTTGTTCATTTTCATCAAATAAACAAAATAAAACCCAGAATTTATCTTGAAGGACAAGAAATGAGCATAAAAGTTGCTTCAGAGAAAGTGTTAATGTTACTAAAAGAGCCCAAATTTCTAAAAATATTGCGAAAAACAACAATCTTCTGTTTTAGAGTGAATGTTTGAGGTGTTTAGAAGGCATTTATTTCATTTTTAGAAAATTTAATTTTTCACATTTTTCCATGAAAAGTGCCAATACCCCCCCCTTTGGGTTCTAGGTGAAAATCTCACTCGACACAAATCAAACAAAAATGTATCCAAGGTGTGTATTGTTGTTCATTTTCATCAAATAAACAAAATAAAACCCAGAATGGGTCCAGAATGACAATAAATGATCATAAAAGATGCTTCAGCCCAGGTGTTAATGTTACTAAAAGAGCCCAAATTTCTAAAAATATTGCGAAAAACAACAATCTTCTTTTTTAGAGTGAATGTTTTAGGTGTTTAGAAGGCATTTATTTCATTTTTAGAAAATTTAATTTTTTACATTTTTCCATGAAAAGTGCCAATGCCCCCCCCCTTTGGGTTCTAGGTGAAAATCTCACTCGACACAAATCAAACAAAAATGTTTCCATGGTGTGTATTGTTGTTCATTTTCATCAAATAAACAAAATAAAACACAGAATTAATCCTGAAACACAAGAAATGAGCATAAAAGATGCTTCAGCGCAAGTGTTAATGTTACTAAAAGAGCCCAAATTTCTAAAAATATTGCGAAAAACAACAATCTTCTGTTTTAGAGTGAATGTTTGAGGTGTTTAGAAGGCATTTATTTCATTTTTAGAAAATTTAATTTTTCACATTTTTCCATGAAAAGTGCCAATGCCCCCCCCTTTGGGTTCTAGGTGAAAATCTCACTGGACACAAATCAAACAAAAATGTTTGCATGGTGTGTGTTGTTGTTCATTTTCAACAAAGATACAAAATAAAACCCAGAATTAATCCTGAAAGACATGAAATGAGCATAAAAGATGCTTCAGCGAAAGTGTTAATTTTACTAAAAGAGCCCAAATTTCTAAAAATATTGCGAAAAACAACAATCTTCTGTTTTAGAGTGAATGTTTGAGGTGTTTAGAAGGCATTTATTTCATTTTTAGAAAATTTAATTTTTTACTTTTTTCCATGAAAAGTGCCAATACCCCCCCTTTGGGTTCTAGGTGAAAATCTCACTCGACACAAATCAAACAAAAATGTATCCAAGGTGTGTATTGTTGTTCATTTTCATCAAATAAACAAAATAAAACCCAGAATTTATCTTGAAGGACAAGAAATGAGCATAAAAGTTGCTTCAGAGAAAGTGTTAATGTTACTAAAAGAGCCCAAATTTCTAAAAATATTGCGAAAAACAACAATCTTCTGTTTTAGAGTGAATGTTTGAGGTGTTTAGAAGGCATTTATTTCATTTTTAGAAAATTTAATTTTTCACATTTTTCCATGAAAAGTGCCAATACCCCCCCCTTTGGGTTCTAGGTGAAAATCTCACTGCACACAAATCAAACAAAAATGTTTGCATGGTGTGAATTGTTGTTCATTTTCAACAAATATACAAAATAAAACCCAGAATTAATCCTGAAAGCATGAAATGAGCATAAAAGATGCTTCAGCGAAAGTGTTAATTTTACTAAAAGAGCCCAAATTTCTAAAAATATTGCGAAAAACAACAATCTTCTGTTTTAGAGTGAATGTTTGAGGTGTTTAGAAGGCATTTATTTCATTTTTTGGAAAATTTAATTTTTCACATTTTTCCATGAAAAGTGCCAATACCCCCCCCTTTGGGTTCTAGGTGAAAATCTCACTCGACACAAATCAAACAAAAATGTATCCACGGTGTGTATTGTTGTTCATTTTCATCAAATAAACAAAATAAAACCCAGAATGTGTCCTGAAAGACAATAAATGATCATTAAAGATGCTTCAGCACAGGTGTTAATGTTACTAAAAGAGCGCAAATTTCTAAAAATATTGCGAAAAACAACAATCTTCTTTTTTAGAATGAATGTTTGAGGTGTTTAGAAGGCATTTATTTCATTTTTAGAAAATTTAATTTTTCACATTTTTCCATGAAAAGTGCCAATACCCCCCCCCCCTTTGGGTCCTAGGTGAAAATCTCACTGGACACAAATCAAACAAAAATGTTTCCATGGTGTGTATTGTTGTTCATTTTCAACAAATATACAAAATAAAACCCAGAATTAATATTGAAAGCATGAAATGAGCATAAAAGATGCTTCAGCGAAAGTGTTAATTTTATTAAAAGAGCCCAAATTTCTAAAAATATTGCGAAAAACAACAATCTTCTGTTTTAGAGTGAATGTTTGAGGTGTTTAGAAGGCATTTATTTCATTTTTAGAAAATTTAATTTTTTACATTTTTCCATGAAAAGTGCCAATACCCCCCCCCCTTGGGTTCTAGGTGAAAGTCTCACTCGACACAAATCAAACAAAAATGTTTCCATGGTGTGTATTGTTGTTCATTTTCATCAAATAAACAAAATAAAACCCAGAATTAATCTTGAAGGACAAGAAATGAGCATAAAAGTTGCTTCAGCGAAAGTGTTAATGTTACTAAAAGAGCCCAAATTTCTAAAACTATTGCGAAAAACAACAATCTTCTGTTTTAGAGTGAATGTTTGAGGTGTTTAGAAGGCATTTATTTCATTTTTTGGAAAATTTAATTTTTCACATTTTTCCATGAAAAGTGCCAATACCCCCCCCTTTGGGTTCTAGGTGAAAATCTCACTCGACACAAATCAAACAAAAATGTATCCAAGGTGTGTATTGTTGTTCATTTTCATCAAATAAACAAAATAAAACCCAGAATGTGTCCAGAAAGACAATAAATGATCATAAAAGATGCTTCAGCCCAGGTGTTAATGTTACTAAAAGAGCCCAAATTTCTAAAAATATTGCGAAAAACAACAATCTTCTTTTTTAGAGTGAATGTTTTAGGTGTTTAGAGGGCATTTATTTCATTTTTAGAAAATTTAATTTTTTACATTTTTCCATGAAAAGTGCCAATACCCCCCCTTTGGGTTCTAGGTGAAAATCTCACTCGACACAAATCAAACAAAAATGTTTCCATGGTGTGTATTGTTGTTCATTTTCATCAAATAAACAAAATAAAACACAGAATTAATCCTGAAAGACAAGAAATGAGCATAAAAGATGCTTCAGCGCAAGTGTTAATGTTACTAAAAGAGCCCAAATTTCTAAAAATATTGCGAAAAACAACAATCTTCTGTTTTAGAGTGAATGTTTGAGGTGTTTAGAAGGCATTTATTTCATTTTTAGAAAATTTAATTTTTTACTTTTTTCCATGAAAAGTGCCAATACCCCCCCCTTTGGGTTCTAGGTGAAAATCTCACTCGACACAAATCAAACAAAAATGTATCCAAGGTGTGTATTGTTGTTCATTTTCATCAAATAAACAAAATAAAACCCAGAATTTATCTTGAAGGACAAGAAATGAGCATAAAAGTTGCTTCAGAGAAAGTGTTAATGTTACTAAAAGAGCCCAAATTTCTAAAAATATTGCGAAAAACAACAATCTTCTGTTTTAGAGTGAATGTTTGAGGTGTTTAGAAGGCATTTATTTCATTTTTAGAAAATTTAATTTTTCACATTTTTCCATGAAAAGTGCCAATACCCCCCCCCTTTGGGTTCTAGGTGAAAATCTCACTGGACACAAATCAAACAAAAATGTTTGCATGGTGTGAATTGTTGTTCATTTTCAACAAATATACAAAATAAAACCCAGAATTAATCCTGAAAGCATGAAATGAGCATAAAAGATGCTTCAGCGAAAGTGTTAATTTTACTAAAAGAGCCCAAATTTCTAAAAATATTGCGAAAAACAACAATCTTCTGTTTTAGAGTGAATGTTTGAGGTGTTTAGAAGGCATTTATTTCATTTTTTGGAAAATTTAATTTTTCACATTTTTCCATGAAAAGTGCCAATACCCCCCCCTTTGGGTTCTAGGTGAAAATCTCACTCGACACAAATCAAACAAAAATGTATCCATGGTGTGTATTGTTGTTCATTTTCATCAAATAAACAAAATAAAACCCAGAATGTGTCCTGAAAGACAATAAATGATCATTAAAGATGCTTCAGCACAGGTGTTAATGTTACTAAAAGAGCGCAAATTTCTAAAAATATTGCGAAAAACAACAATCTTCTTTTTTAGAATGAATGTTTGAGGTGTTTAGAAGGCATTTATTTCATTTTTAGAAAATTTAATTTTTCACATTTTTCCATGAAAAGTGCCAATACCCCCCCCTTTGGGTCCTAGGTGAAAATCTCACTGGACACAAATCAAACAAAAATGTTTCCATGGTGTGTATTGTTGTTCATTTTCAACAAATACACAAAATAAAACCCAGAATTAATATTGAAAGCATGAAATGAGCATAAAAGATGCTTCAGCGAAAGTGTTAATTTTACTAAAAGAGCCCAAATTTCTAAAAATATTGCGAAAAACAACAATCTTCTGTTTTAGAGTGAATGTTTGAGGTGTTTAGAAGGCATTTATTTCATTTTTAGAAAATTTAATTTTTACATTTTTCCATGAAAAGTGCCAATACCCCCCCTTGGGTTCTAGGTGAAAGTCTCACTCGACACAAATCAAACAAAAATGTTTCCATGGTGTGTATTGTTGTTCATTTTCATCAAATAAACAAAATAAAACCCAGAATTAATCTTGAAGGACAAGAAATGAGCATAAAAGTTGCTTCAGCGAAAGTGTTAATGTTACTAAAAGAGCCCAAATTTCTAAAAACATTGCGAAAAACAACAATCTTCTGTTTTAGAGTGAATGTTTGAGGTGTTTAGAAGGCATTTATTTCATTTTTAGAAAATTTAATTTTTCACATTTTTCCATGAAAAGTGCAAATACCCCCCCCTTTGGGTTCTAGGTGAAAATCTCACTCGACACAAATCAAACAAAAATGTATCCAAGCTGTGTATTGTTGTTCATTTTCATCAAATAAACAAAATAAAACCCAGAATGTGTCCAGAAAGACAATAAATGATCATAAAAGATGCTTCAGCCCAGGTGTTAATGTTACTAAAAGAGCCCAAATTTCTAAAAATATTGCGAAAAACAACAATCTTCTTTTTTAGAGTGAATGTTTTAGGTGTTTAGAAGGCATTTATTTCATTTTTAGAAAATTTAATTTTTTACATTTTTCCATGAAAAGTGCCAATGCCCCCCCCCTTTGGGTTCTAGGTGAAAATCTCACTCGTCACAAATCAAACAAAAATGTTTCCATGGTGTGTATTGTTGTTCATTTTCATCAAATAAACAAAATAAAACACAGAATTAATCCTGAAACACAAGAAATGAGCATAAAAGATGCTTCAGCGCAAGTGTTAATGTTACTAAAAGAGCCCAAATTTCTAAAAATATTGCGAAAAACAAAAATCTTCTGTTTTAGAGTGAATGTTTGAGGTGTTTAGAAGGCATTTATTTCATTTTTAGAAAATTTAATTTTTCACATTTTTCCATGAAAAGTGCCAATGCCCCCCCCTTTGGGTTCTAGGTGAAAATCTCACTGGACACAAATCAAACAAAAATGTTTGCATGGTGTGTGTTGTTGTTCATTTTCAACAAATATACAAAATAAAACCCAGAATTAATCCTGAAAGACATGAAATGAGCATAAAAGATGCTTCAGCCCAGGTGTTAATGTTACAAAAGAGCCCAAATTTCTAAAAATATTGCGAAAAACAACAATCTTCTGTTTTAGAGTGAATGTGTGGGGTGTTTAGAAGGCATTTATTTCATTTTTAGAAAATTTAATTTTTCACATTTTTCCATGAAAAGTGCCAATACCCCCCCCTTTGGGTTCTAGGTGAAAATCTCACTCGACACAAATCAAACAAAAATGTATCCATGGTGTGTATTGTTGTTCATTTTCATCAAATAAACAAAATAAAACCCAGAATTAATCCTGAAAGACATGAAATGAGCATAAAAGATGCTTCAGCGCAAGTGTTAATTTTACTAAAAGAGCCCAAATTTCTAAAAATATTGCGAAAAACAACAATCTTTTTTTTAGAGTGAATGTTTGAGGTGTTTAGAAGGCATTTATTTCATTTTTAGAAAATTTAATTTTTACATTTTTCCATGAAAAGTGCCAATACCCCCCTTTGGGTTCTAGGTGAAAATCTCACTCGACACAAATCAAACAAAAATGTTTCCATGGTGTGTATTGTTGTTTATTTTCATCAAATAAACAAAATAAAACCCAGAATTAATCCTGAAAGACAAGAAATTAGCATAAATGATGCTTCAGAGAAAAGTTTAATGTTACTAAATTATCGCAAATTTCTAAAAATATTGCGAAAAACAACAATCTTCTGTTTTAGAGTGAATGTTTGAGGTGTTTAGAAGGCATTTATTTCATTTTTAGAAAATTTAACTTTTCACATTTTTCCATGAAAAGTGCCAATACCCCCCCCTTTGGGTTCTAGGTGAAAATCTCACTCGACACAAATCAAACAAAAATGTATCCAAGGTGTGTATTGTTGTTCATTTTCATCAAATAAACAAAATAAAACCCAGAATGTGTCCAGAAAGACAATAAATGATCATAAAAGATGCTTCAGCCCAGGTGTTAATGTTACTAAAAGAGCCCAAATTTCTAAAAATATTGCGAAAAACAACAATCTTCTTTTTTAGAGTGAATGTTTTAGGTGTTTAGAAGGCATTTATTTCATTTTTAGAAAATTTAATTTTTTACATTTTTCCATGAAAAGTGCCAATACCCCCCCTTTGGGTTCTAGGTGAAAGTCTCACTCGACACAAATCAAACAAAAATGTTTCCATGGTGTGTATTGTTGTTCATTTTATTAAAAAAAACAAAATAAAACCCAGAATTAATCTTGAAGGACAAGAAATGAGCATAAAAGTTGCTTCAGCGAAAGTGTTAATGTTACTAAAAGAGCCAAAATTTCTAAAAACATTGCGAATAACAACAATCTTCTGTTTTAGAGTGAATGTTTGAGGTGTTTAGAAGGCATTTATTTCATTTTTAGAAAATTTAATTTTTCACATTTTTCCATGAAAAGTGCCAATACCCCCCCCTTTGGGTTCTAGGTGAAAATCTCACTCGACACAAATCAAACAAAAATGTATCCAAGCTGTGTATTGTTGTTCATTTTCATCAAATAAACAAAATAAAACCCAGAATGTGTCCAGAAAGACAATAAATGATCATAAAAGATGCTTCAGCCCAGGTGTTAATGTTACTAAAAGAGCCCAAATTTCTAAAAATATTGCGAAAAACAACAATCTTCTTTTTTAGAGTGAATGTTTTAGGTGTTTAGAAGGCATTTATTTCATTTTTAGAAAATTTAATTTTTTACATTTTTCCATGAAAAGTGCCAATGCCCCCCCCCCTTTGGGTTCTAGGTGAAAATCTCACTCGTCACAAATCAAACAAAAATGTTTCCATGGTGTGTATTGTTGTTCATTTTCATCAAATAAACAAAATAAAACACAGAATTAATCCTGAAACACAAGAAATGAGCATAAAAGATGCTTCAGCGCAAGTGTTAATGTTACTAAAAGAGCCCAAATTTCTAAAAATATTGCGAAAAACAAAAATCTTCTGTTTTAGAGTGAATGTTTGAGGTGTTTAGAAGGCATTTATTTCATTTTTAGAAAATTTAATTTTTCACATTTTTCCATGAAAAGTGCCAATGCCCCCCCCTTTGGGTTCTAGGTGAAAATCTCACTGGACACAAATCAAACAAAAATGTTTGCATGGTGTGTGTTGTTGTTCATTTTCAACAAATATACAAAATAAAACCCAGAATTAATCCTGAAAGACATGAAATGAGCATAAAAGATGCTTCAGCGAAAGTGTTAATTTTACTAAAAGAGCCCAAATTTCTAAAAATATTGCGAAAAACAACAATCTTCTGTTTTAGAGTGAATGTTTGAGGTGTTTAGAAGGTATTTATTTCATTTTTAGAAAATTTAATTTTTTACTTTTTTCCATGAAAAGTGCCAATACCCCCCCCTTTGGGTTCTAGGTGAAAATCTCACTCGACACAAATCAAACAAAAATGTATCCAAGGTGTGTATTGTTGTTCATTTTCATCAAATAAACAAAATAAAACCCAGAATGAATCCTGAAAGACAATAAATGATCATAAAAGATGCTTCAGCCCAGGTGTTAATGTTACAAAAGAGCCCAAATTTCTAAAAATATTGCGAAAAACAACAATCTTCTGTTTTAGAGTGAATGTGTGGGGTGTTTAGAAGGCATTTATTTCATTTTTAGAAAATTTAATTTTTCACATTTTTCCATGAAAATTGCCAATACCCCCCCCTTTGGGTTCTAGGTGAAAATCTCACTCGACACAAATCAAACAAAAATGTATCCATGGTGTGTATTGTTGTTCATTTTCATCAAATAAACAAAATAAAACCCAGAATTAATCCTGAAAGACATGAAATGAGCATAAAAGATGCTTCAGCGCAAGTGTTAATTTTACTAAAAGAGCCCAAATTTCTAAAAATATTGCGAAAAACAACAATCTTTTTTTTAGAGTGAATGTTTGAGGTGTTTAGAAGGCATTTATTTCATTTTTAGAAAATTTAATTTTTACATTTTTCCATGAAAAGTGCCAATACCCCCCTTTGGGTTCTAGGTGAAAATCTCACTCGACACAAATCAAACAAAAATGTTTCCATGGTGTGTATTGTTGTTTATTTTCATCAAATAAACAAAATAAAACCCAGAATTAATCCTGAAAGACAAGAAATTAGCATAAATGATGCTTCAGAGAAAAGTTTAATGTTACTAAATTATCGCAAATTTCTAAAAATATTGCGAAAAACAACAATCTTCTGTTTTAGAGTGAATGTTTGAGGTGTTTAGAAGGCATTTATTTCATTTTTAGAAAATTTAACTTTTCACATTTTTCCATGAAAAGTGCCAATACCCCCCCCTTTGGGTTCTAGGTGAAAATCTCACTCGACACAAATCAAACAAAAATGTATCCAAGGTGTGTATTGTTGTTCATTTTCATCAAATAAACAAAATAAAACCCAGAATGTGTCCAGAAAGACAATAAATGATCATAAAAGATGCTTCAGCCCAGGTGTTAATGTTACTAAAAGAGCCCAAATTTCTAAAAATATTGCGAAAAACAACAATCTTCTTTTTTAGAGTGAATGTTTTAGGTGTTTAGAAGGCATTTATTTCATTTTTAGAAAATTTAATTTTTTACATTTTTCCATGAAAAGTGCCAATACCCCCCCCTTTGGGTTCTAGGTGAAAATCTCACTGAACACAAATCAAACAAAAATGTTTCCATGGTGTGTATTGTTGTTCATTTTCATCAAATAAACAAAATAAAACACAGAATTAATCCTGAAAGACAAGAAATGAGCATAAAAGATGCTTCAGCGCAAGTGTTAATGTTACTAAAAGAGCCCAAATTTCTAAAAATATTGCGAAAAACAACAATCTTCTGTTTTAGAGTGAATGTTTGAGGTGTTTAGAAGGCATTTATTTCATTTTTAGAAAATTTAATTTTTTACTTTTTTCCATGAAAAGTGCCAATACCCCCCCCCTTTGGGTTCTAGGTGAAAATCTCACTCGACACAAATCAAACAAAAATGTATCCAAGGTGTGTATTGTTGTTCATTTTCATCAAATAAACAAAATAAAACCCAGAATTTATCTTGAAGGACAAGAAATGAGCATAAAAGTTGCTTCAGAGAAAGTGTTAATGTTACTAAAAGAGCCCAAATTTCTAAAAATATTGCGAAAAACAACAATCTTCTGTTTTAGAGTGAATGTTTGAGGTGTTTAGAAGGCATTTATTTCATTTTTAGAAAATTTAATTTTTCACATTTTTCCATGAAAAGTGCCAATACCCCCCCCTTTGGGTCCTAGGTGAAAATCTCACTGGACACAAATCAAACAAAAATGTTTCCATGGTGTGTATTGTTGTTCATTTTCAACAAATATACAAAATAAAACCCAGAATTAATATTGAAAGCATGAAATGAGCATAAAAGATGCTTCAGCGAAAGTGTTAATTTTACTAAAAGAGCCCAAATTTCTAAAACTATTGCGAAAAACAACAATCTTCTGTTTTAGAGTGAATGTTTGAGGTGTTTAGAAGGCATTTATTTCATTTTTTGGAAAATTTAATTTTTCACATTTTTCCATGAAAAGTGCCAATACCCCCCCCTTTGGGTTCTAGGTGAAAATCTCACTCGACACAAATCAAACAAAAATGTATCCAAGGTGTGTATTGTTGTTCATTTTCATCAAATAAACAAAATAAAACCCAGAATGTGTCCAGAAAGACAATAAATGATCATAAAAGATGCTTCAGCCCAGGTGTTAATGTTACTAAAAGAGCCCAAATTTCTAAAAATATTGCGAAAAACAACAATCTTCTTTTTTAGAGTGAATGTTTTAGGTGTTTAGAGGGCATTTATTTCATTTTTAGAAAATTTAATTTTTTACATTTTTCCATGAAAAGTGCCAATACCCCCCCTTTGGGTCCTAGGTGAAAATCTCACTCGACACAAATCAAACAAAAATGTTTCCATGGTGTGTATTGTTGTTCATTTTCAACAAAATATACAAAACAAAACCCAGAATTAATATTGAAAGCATGAAATGAGCATAAAAGATGCTTCAGCGAAAGTGTTAATTTTACTAAAAGAGCCCAAATTTCTAAAAATATTGCGAAAAACAACAATCTTCTGTTTTAGAGTGAATGTTTGAGGTGTTTAGAAGGCATTTATTTCATTTTTAGAAAATTTAATTTTTTACATTTTTCCATGAAAAGTGCCAATACCCCCCCCTTTGGGTTCTAGGTGAAAATCTCACTCGACACAAATCAAACAAAAATGTCTCCAAGGTGTGTATTGTTGTTCATTTTCATCAAATAAACAAAATAAAACCCAGAATGTGTCCAGAAAGACAATAAATGATCATAAAAGATGCTTCAGCCCAGGTGTTAATGTAACTAAAAGAGCCCAAATTTCTAAAAATATTGCGAAAAACAACAATCTTCTTTTTTAGAGTGAATGTTTTAGGTGTTTAGAAGGCATTTATTTCATTTTTAGAAAATTTAATTTTTTACATTTTTCCATGAAAAGTGCCAATACCCCCCCTTTGGGTTCTAGGTGAAAATCTCACTCGACACAAATCAAACAAAAATGTTTCCATGGTGTGTATTGTTGTTCATTTTCATCAAATAAACAAAATAAAACACAGAATTAATCCTGAAACACAAGAAATGAGCATAAAAGATGCTTCGGCGCAAGTGTTAATGTTACTAAAGAGCCCAAATTTCTAAAAATATTGCGAAAAACAACAATCTTCTGTTTTAGAGTGAATGTTTGAGGTGTTTAGAAGGCATTTATTTCATTTTTAGAAAATTTAATTTTTCACATTTTTCCATGAAAAGTGCCAATGCCCCCCCTTTGGGTTCTAGGTGAAAATCTCACTGGACACAAATCAAACAAAAATGTTTGCATGGTGTGTGTTGTTGTTCATTTTCAACAAATATACAAAATAAAACCCAGAATTAATCCTGAAAGACATGAAATGAGCATAAAAGATGCTTCAGCGAAAGTGTTAATTTTACTAAAAGAGCCCAAATTTCTAAAATATTGCGAAAAACAACAATCTTCTGTTTTAGAGTGAATGTTTGAGGTGTTTAGAAGGCATTTATTTCATTTTTAGAAAATTTAATTTTTTACTTTTTTCCATGAAAAGTGCCAATACCCCCCCCTTTGGGTTCTAGGTGAAAATCTCACTCGACACAAATCAAACAAAAATGTATCCAAGGTGTGTATTGTTGTTCATTTTCATCAAATAAACAAAATAAAACCCAGAATTAATCTTGAAGGACAAGAAATGAGCATAAAAGTTGCTTCAGAGAAAGTGTTAATGTTACTAAAAGAGCCCAAATTTCTAAAAATATTGCGAAAAACAACAATCTTCTGTTTTAGAGTGAATGTTTGAGGGGTTTAGAAGGCATTTATTTCATTTTTAGAAAATTTAATTTTTCACATTTTTCCATGAAAAGTGCCAATACCCCCCCTTTGGGATCTAGGTGAAAATCTCACTCGACACAAATCAAACGAAAATGTATCCAAGGTGTGTATTGTTGTTCATTTTCATCAAATAAACAAAATAAAACCCAGAATGTGTCCTGAAAGACAATAAATGATCATAAAAGATGCTTCAGCCCAGGTGTTAATGTTACAAAAGAGCCCAAATTTCTAAAAATATTGCGAAAAACAACAATCTTCTGTTTTAGAGTGAATGTGTGAGGTGTTTAGAAGGCATTTATTTCATTTTTAGAAAATTTAATTTTTCACATTTTTCCATGAAAAGTGCCAATACCCCCCCCTTTGGGTTCTAGGTGAAAATCTCACTCGACACAAATCAAACAAAAATGTATCCATGGTGTGTATTGTTGTTCATTTTCATCAAATAAACAAAATAAAACCCAGAATTAATCCTGAAAGACATGAAATGAGCATAAAAGATGCTTCAGCGCAAGTGTTAATTTTACTAAAAGAGCCCAAATTTCTAAAAATATTGCGAAAAACAACAATCTTTTTTTTTAGAGTGAATGTTTGAGGTGTTTAGAAGGCATTTATTTCATTTTTAGAAAATTTAATTTTTACATTTTTCCATGAAAAGTGCCAATACCCCCCTTTGGGTTCTAGGTGAAAATCTCACTCGACACAAATCAAACAAAAATGTTTCCATGGTGTGTATTGTTGTTTATTTTCATCAAATAAACAAAATAAAACCCAGAATTAATCCTGAAAGACAAGAAATTAGCATAAATGATGCTTCAGAGAAAAGTTTAATGTTACTAAAATATCGCAAATTTCTAAAAATATTGAGAAAAACAACAATCTTCTGTTTTAGAGTGAATGTTTGAGGTGTTTAGAAGGCATTTATTTCATTTTTAGAAAATTTAACTTTTCACATTTTTCCATGAAAAGTGCCAATACCCCCCCTTTGGGTTCTAGGTGAAAATCTCACTTGACACAAATCAAACAAATATGTTTCCATGGTGTGTATTGTTGTTCATTTTCATCAAATAAACAAAATAAAACCCAGAATTAATCCTGAAAGACATGAAATGAGCATAAAAGTTGATTCAGAGAAAGTGTTAATGTTACTAAAAGAGCCCAAATTTCTAAAAATATTGCGAAAAACAACAATCTTCTGTTTTAGAGTGAATGTTTGAGGGGTTTAGAAGGCAATTATTTCATTTTTAGAAAATTTAATTTTTCACATTTTCCCATGAAAAGTGCCAATACCCCTTCTTTGGGTTCTAGGTGAACTTCTCACTCGACACAAATCAAACAAAAATGTATCCAAGGTGTGTATTGTTGTTCATTTTTATCAAATAAACCAAATAAAACCCAGAATGTATCCTGAAAGACAATAAATGATCATAAAAGATGCTTCAGCCCAGGTCTTAATGTTACTAAAAGAGCCCAAATTTCTAAAAATATTGTGAAAAACAACAATCTTCTGTTTTAGAGTGAATGTTTGAGGTGTTTAGAAGGCATTTATTTCATTTTTGGGAAATTTAATTTTTTACATTTTTCCATGAAAAGTGCCAATACCCCCCCCCTTTGGGTTCTAGGTGAAAATCTCACTCGACACAAATCAAACAAAAATGTATCCAAGGTGTGTATTGTTGTTCATTTTCATCAAATAAACAAAATAAAACCCAGAATTAATCTTGAAAGACAAGAAATGAGCATAAAAGTTGCTTCAGCCCAGGTGTTAATGTTACTAAAAGAGCCCAAATTTCTAAAAATAATGCGAAAAACAACAATCTTCTGTTTTAGAGTGAATGTTTGAGGTGTTTAGAAGGCATTTCATTCATTTTTAGAAAATTTAATTTTTCACATTTTTCCATGAAAAGTGCCAATACACCCCTTTGGGTTCTAGGTGAAAATCTCACTCGACACAAATGATACAAAAATGTTTCCATGGTGTGTATTGTTGTTCATTTTCATCAAATAAACAAAATAAAACCCAGAATGAATCCTGAAAGACAATAAAAGATCATAAAAGATGCTTCAGCCCAAGTGTTAATGTTACTAAAAGAGCCCAAATTTCTAAAAATATTGCGAAAAACAACAATCTTCTGTTTTAGAGTGAATGTTTGAGGTGTTTAGAAGGCATTAATTTCATTTTTAAAAAATTTAATTTTTCACATTTTTCCATGAAAAGTGCCAATACCCCCCCTTTGGGTTCTAGGTGAAAATCTCACTCGACACAAATCAAACAAAAATGTTTCCATGGTGTGTATTGTTGTTCATTTTCATCAAATAAACAAAATAAAACCCAGAATTAATCTTGAAGGACAAGAAATGAGCATAAAAGTTGCTTCAGCGAAAGTGTTAATGTTACTAAAAGAGCCCAAATTTCTAAAAATATTGCAAAAAACAACAATCTTCTGTTTTAGAGTGAATGTTTGAGGTGTTTAGAAGGCATTTATTTCATTTTTAGAAAATTTAATTTTTCACATTTTTCCATGAAAAGTGCCCCCCCTTTGGGTTCTAGGTGAAAATCTCACTCGACACAAATCAAACAAAAATGTATCCAAGATGTGTATTGTTGTTCATTTTCATCAAATAAACAAAATAAAACCCAGAATGTGTCCTGAAAGACAATAAATGATCATAAAAGATGCTTCAGCCCAGGTGTTAATGTTACTAAAAGAGCCCATATTTCTAAAAATATTGCGAAAAACAACAATCTTCTGTTTTAGAGTGAATGTTTGAGGTGTTTAGAAGGCATTTATTTCATTTTTAGAAAATTTAATTTTTCACATTTTTCCATGAAAAGTGCCAATACCCCCCCCTTTGGGTTCTAGGTGAAAATCTCACTCGACACAAATCAAACAAAAATGTTTCCATGGTGTGTATTGTTGTTCATTTTCATCAAATAAACAAAATAAAACACAGAATTAATCCTGAAAGACAAGAAATGAGCATAAAAGATGCTTCAGCGCAAGTGTTAATGTTACTAAAAGAGCCCAAATTTCTAAAAATATTGCGAAAAACAACAATCTTCTGTTTTAGAGTGAATGTTTGAGGTGTTTAGAAGGCATTTATTTCATTTTAAGAAAATTTAATTTTTCACATTTTTCCATGAAAAGTGCCAATGCCCCCCCTTTGGGTTCTAGGTGAAAATCTCACTGGACACAAATCAAACAAAAATGTTTGCATGGTGTGTGTTGTTGTTCATTTTCAACAAATATACAAAATAAAACCCAGAATTAATCCTGAAAGACATGAAATGAGCATAAAAGATGCTTCAGCGAAAGTGTTAATTTTACTAAAAGAGCCCAAATTTCTAAAAATATTGCGAAAAACAACAATCTTCTGTTTTAGAGTGAATAATTGAGGTGTTTAGAAGGCATTTATTTAATTTTTATAAAATTTTATTTTTTACTTTTTTCAATGAAAAGTGCCAATACCCCCCCCTTTGGGTTCTAGGTGAAAATCTCACTCGACACAAATCAAACAAAAATGTATCCAAGGTGTGTATTGTTGTTCATTTTCATCAAATAAACAAAATAAAACCCAGAATTAATCTTGAAGGACAAGAAATGAGCATAAAAGTTGCTTCAGAGAAAGTGTTAATGTTACTAAAAGAGCCCAAATTTCTAAAAATATTGCGAAAAACAACAATCTTCTGTTTTAGAGTGAATGTTTGAGGTGTTTAGAAGGCATTTATTTCATTTTTAGAAAATTCAATTTTTCACATTTTTCCATGAAAAGTGCCAATACCCCCCCCTTTGGGTTCTAGGTGAAAATCTCACTCGACACAAATCAAACAAAAATGTATCCATGGTGTGTATTGTTGTTCATTTTCATCAAATAAACAAAATAAAACCCAGAATTAATCCTGAAAGACATGAAATGAGCATAAAAGATGCTTCAGCGCAAGTGTTAATTTTACTAAAAGAGCCCAAATTTCTAAAAATATTGCGAAAAACAACAATCTTTTTTTTAGAGTGAATGTTTGAGGTGTTTAGAAGGCATTTATTTCATTTTTAGAAAATTTAATTTTTACATTTTTCCATGAAAAGTGCCAATACCCCCCTTTGGGTTCTAGGTGAAAATCTCACTCGACACAAATCAAACAAAAATGTTTCCATGGTGTGTATTGTTGTTTATTTTCATCAAATAAACAAAATAAAACCCAGAATTAATCCTGAAAGACAAGAAATTAGCATAAATGATGCTTCAGAGAAAAGTTTAATGTTACTAAATTATCGCAAATTTCTAAAAATATTGCGAAAAACAACAATCTTCTGTTTTAGAGTGAATGTTTGAGGTGTTTAGAAGGCATTTATTTCATTTTTAGAAAATTTAACTTTTCACATTTTTCCATGAAAAGTGCCAATACCCCCCCTTTGGGTTCTAGGTGAAAATCTCACTTGACACAAATCAAACAAAAATGTATCCAAGGTGTGTATTGTTGTTCATTTTCATCAAATAAACAAAATAAAACCCAGAATTAATCTTGAAAGACAAGAAATGAGCATAAAAGTTGCTTCAGCCCAGGTGTTAATGTTACTAAAAGAGCCCAAATTTCTAAAAATAATGCGAAAAACAACAATCTTCTGTTTTAGAGTGAATGTTTGAGGTGTTTAGAAGGCATTTCATTCATTTTTAGAAAATTTAATTTTTCACATTTTTCCATGAAAAGTGCCAATACACCCCTTTGGGTTCTAGGTGAAAATCTCACTCGACACAAATGATACAAAAATGTTTCCATGGTGTGTATTGTTGTTCATTTTCATCAAATAAACAAAATAAAACCCAGAATGAATCCTGAAAGACAATAAAAGATCATAAAAGATGCTTCAGCCCAAGTGTTAATGTTACTAAAAGAGCCCAAATTTCTAAAAATATTGCGAAAAACAACAATCTTCTGTTTTAGAGTGAATGTTTGAGGTGTTTAGAAGGCATTAATTTCATTTTTAGAAAATTTAATTTTTCACATTTTTCCATGAAAAGTGCCAATACCCCCCCTTTGGGTTCTAGGTGAAAATCTCACTCGACACAAATCAAACAAAAATGTTTCCATGGTGTGTATTGTTGTTCATTTTCATCAAATAAACAAAATAAAACCCAGAATTAATCTTGAAGGACAAGAAAT
This sequence comes from Hetaerina americana, assembly GCF_022747635.1. Taxonomy (NCBI): domain Eukaryota; kingdom Metazoa; phylum Arthropoda; class Insecta; order Odonata; family Calopterygidae; genus Hetaerina; species Hetaerina americana. The sequence goes on from NW_027286722.1 coordinate 19,764, forward strand.
GAGCATAAAAGTTGCTTCAGCGAAAGTGTTAATGTTACTAAAAGAGCCCAAATTTCTAAAAATATTGCGAAAAACAACAATCTTCTGTTTTAGAGTGAATGTTTGAGGTGTTTAGAAGGCATTTATTTCATTTTTAGAAAATTTAATTTTTCACATTTTTCCATGAAAAGTGCCCCCCCTTTGGGTTCTAGGTGAAAATCTCACTCGACACAAATCAAACAAAAATGTATCCAAGATGTGTATTGTTGTTCATTTTCATCAAATAAACAAAATAAAACCCAGAATGTGTCCTGAAAGACAATAAATGATCATAAAAGATGCTTCAGCCCAGGTGTTAATGTTACTAAAAGAGCCCATATTTCTAAAAATATTGCGAAAAACAACAATCTTCTGTTTTAGAGTGAATGTTTGAGGTGTTTAGAAGGCATTTATTTCATTTTTAGAAAATTTAATTTTTCACATTTTTCCATGAAAAGTGCCAATACCCCCCCCTTTGGGTTCTAGGTGAAAATCTCACTCGACACAAATCAAACAAAAATGTTTCCATGGTGTGTATTGTTGTTCATTTTCATCAAATAAACAAAATAAAACACAGAATTAATCCTGAAAGACAAGAAATGAGCATAAAAGATGCTTCAGCGCAAGTGTTAATGTTACTAAAAGAGCCCAAATTTCTAAAAATATTGCGAAAAACAACAATCTTCTGTTTTAGAGTGAATGTTTGAGGTGTTTAGAAGGCATTTATTTCATTTTAAGAAAATTTAATTTTTCACATTTTTCCATGAAAAGTGCCAATGCCCCCCCTTTGGGTTCTAGGTGAAAATCTCACTGGACACAAATCAAACAAAAATGTTTGCATGGTGTGTGTTGTTGTTCATTTTCAACAAATATACAAAATAAAACCCAGAATTAATCCTGAAAGACATGAAATGAGCATAAAAGATGCTTCAGCGAAAGTGTTAATTTTACTAAAAGAGCCCAAATTTCTAAAAATATTGCGAAAAACAACAATCTTCTGTTTTAGAGTGAATAATTGAGGTGTTTAGAAGGCATTTATTTAATTTTTATAAAATTTTATTTTTTACTTTTTTCAATGAAAAGTGCCAATACCCCCCCCTTTGGGTTCTAGGTGAAAATCTCACTCGACACAAATCAAACAAAAATGTATCCAAGGTGTGTATTGTTGTTCATTTTCATCAAATAAACAAAATAAAACCCAGAATTAATCTTGAAGGACAAGAAATGAGCATAAAAGTTGCTTCAGAGAAAGTGTTAATGTTACTAAAAGAGCCCAAATTTCTAAAAATATTGCGAAAAACAACAATCTTCTGTTTTAGAGTGAATGTTTGAGGGGTTTAGAAGGCATTTATTTCATTTTTAGAAAATTCAATTTTTCACATTTTTCCATGAAAAGTGCCAATACCCCCCCTTTGGGATCTAGGTGAAAATCTCACTCGACACAAATCAAACAAAAATGTATCCAAGGTGTGTATTGTTGTACATTTTCATCAAATAAACAAAATAAAACCCAGAATGTGTCCTGAAAGACAATAAATGATCATAAAAGATGCTTCAGCCCAGGTGTTAATGTTACTAAAAGAGCCCAAATTTCTAAAAATATTGCGAAAAACAACAATCTTCTGTTTTAGAGTGAATGTTTGAGGTGTTTAGAAGGCATTTCATTCATTTTTAGAAAATTTAATTTTTCACATTTTTCCATGAAAAGTGCCAATACTAGTGCCCTTTGGGTTCTAGGTGAAAATCTCACTCGACACAAATCAAACAAAAATGTATCCAAGGTGTGTATTGTTGTTCATTTTCATCAAATAAACAAAATAAAACACAGAATTAATCCTGAAAGACAAGAAATGAGCATAAAAGATGCTTCAGCGCAAGTGTTAATGTTACTAAAAGAGCCCAAATTTCTAAAAATATTGCGAAAAACAACAATTTTCTGTTTTAGAGTTAATGTTTGAGGTGTTAGGAAGGCATTTATTTCATTTATAGAAAATTTAATTTTTCACATTTTTCCATGAAAAGTGCCAATACCCCCCCCTTTGGGTCCTAGGTGAAAATCTCACTCGACACAAATCAAACAAAAATGTTTCCATGGTGTGTATTGTTGTTCATTTTCAACAAATATACAAAATAAAACCCAGAATTAATATTGAAAGCATGAAATGAGCATAAAAGATGCTTCAGCGAAAATGTTAATTTTACTAAAAGAGCCCAAATTTCTAAAAATATTGCGAAAAACAACAATCTTCTGTTATAGAGTGAATGTTTGAGGTGTTTAGAAGGCATTTATTTCATTTTTAGAAAATTTAATTTTTCACATTTTTCCATGAAAAGTGCCAATACCCCCCCCTTTGGGTCCTAGGTGAAAATCTCACTGGACACAAATCAAACAAAAATGTTTCCATGGTGTGTATTGTTGTTCATTTTCAACAAATATACAAAATAAAACCCAGAATTAATATTGAAAGCATGAAATGAGCATAAAAGATGCTTCAGCGAAAGTGTTAATGTTACTAAAAGAGCCCAAATTTCTAAAAATATTGCGAAAAAACAACAATCTTCTGTTTTAGAGTGAATGTTTGAGGTGTTTAGAAGGCATTTATTTCATTTTTAGAAAATTTAATTTTTTACATTTTTCCATGAAAAGTGCCAATACCCCCCCCCTTTGGGTTCTAGGTGAAAATCTCACTCGACACAAATCAAACAAAAATGTATCCAAGGTGTGTATTGTTGTTCATTTTCATCAAATAAAAAAATTAAACCCAGAATGTGTCCTGAAAGACAATAAATGATCATAAAAGATGCTTCAGCCCAGGTGTTAATGTTACTAAAAGAGCCCAAATTTCTAAAAATATTGCGAAAAACAACAATCTTCTTTTTTAGAGTGAATGTTTGAGGTGTTTAGAAGGCATTAATTTCATTTTTAGAAAATTTAATTTTTCACATTTTTCCATGAAAAGTGCCAATACCCCCCCTTTGGGTTCTAGGTGAAAATCTCACTCGACACAAATCAAACAAAAATGTTTCCATGGTGTGTATTGTTGTTCATTTTCATCAAATAAACAAAATAAAACCCAGAAAAATCTTGAAGGACAAGAAATGAGCATAAAAGTTGCTTCAGCGAAAGTGTTAATGTTACTAAAAGAGCCCAAATTTCTAAAAATATTGCGAAAAACAACAATCTTCTGTTTTAGAGTGAATGTTTGAGGTGTTTAGAAGGCATTTATTTCATTTTTAGAAAATTTAATTTTTCACATTTTTCCATGAAAAGTGCCCCCCCTTTGGGTTCTAGGTGAAAATCTCACTCGACACAAATCAAACAAAAATGTATCCAAGATGTGTATTGTTGTTCATTTTCATCAAATAAACAAAATAAAACCCAGAATGTGTCCTGAAAGACAATAAATGATCATAAAAGATGCTTCAGCCCAGGTGTTAATGTTACTAAAAGAGCCCATATTTCTAAAAATATTGCGAAAAACAACAATCTTCTGTTTTAGAGTGAATGTTTGAGGTGTTTAGAAGGCATTTATTTCATTTTTAGAAAATTTAATTTTTCACATTTTTCCATGAAAAGTGCCAATACCCCCCCCTTTGGGTTCTAGGTGAAAATCTCACTCGACACAAATCAAACAAAAATGTTTCCATGGTGTGTATTGTTGTTCATTTTCATCAAATAAACAAAATAAAACACAGAATTAATCCTGAAAGACAAGAAATGAGCATAAAAGATGCTTCAGCGCAAGTGTTAATGTTACTAAAAGAGCCCAAATTTCTAAAAATATTGCGAAAAACAACAATCTTCTGTTTTAGAGTGAATGTTTGAGGTGTTTAGAAGGCATTTATTTCATTTTAAGAAAATTTAATTTTTCACATTTTTCCATGAAAAGTGCCAATGCCCCCCCCTTTGGGTTCTAGGTGAAAATCTCACTGGACACAAATCAAACAAAAATGTTTGCATGGTGTGTGTTGTTGTTCATTTTCAACAAATATACAAAATAAAACCCAGAATTAATCCTGAAAGACATGAAATGAGCATAAAAGATGCTTCAGCGAAAGTGTTAATTTTACTAAAAGAGCCCAAATTTCTAAAAATATTGCGAAAAACAACAATCTTCTGTTTTAGAGTGAATAATTGAGGTGTTTAGAAGGCATTTATTTAATTTTTATAAAATTTTATTTTTTACTTTTTTCAATGAAAAGTGCCAATACCCCCCCCTTTGGGTTCTAGGTGAAAATCTCACTCGACACAAATCAAACAAAAATGTATCCAAGGTGTGTATTGTTGTTCATTTTCATCAAATAAACAAAATAAAACCCAGAATTAATCTTGAAGGACAAGAAATGAGCATAAAAGTTGCTTCAGAGAAAGTGTTAATGTTACTAAAAGAGCCCAAATTTCTAAAAATATTGCGAAAAACAATATCTTCTGTTTTAGAGTGAATGTTTGAGGGGTTTAGAAGGCATTTATTTCATTTTTAGAAAATTCAATTTTTCACATTTTTCCATGAAAAGTGCCAATACCCCCCCTTTGGGATCTAGGTGAAAATCTCACTCGACACAAATCAAACAAAAATGTATCCAAGGTGTGTATTGTTGTTCATTTTCATCAAATAAACAAAATAAAACCCAGAATGTGTCCTGAAAGACAATAAATGATCATAAAAGATGCTTCAGCCCAGGTGTTAATGTTACTAAAAGAGCCCAAATTTCTAAAAATATTGCGAAAAACAACAATCTTCTGTTTTAGAGTGAATGTTTGAGGTGTTTAGAAGGCATTTATTTCATTTTAAGAAAATTTAATTTTTCACATTTTTCCATGAAAAGTGCCAATACTAGTGCCCTTTGGGTTCTAGGTGAAAATCTCACTCGACACAAATCAAACAAAAATGTATCCAAGGTGTGTATTGTTGTTCATTTTCATCAAATAAACAAAATAAAACACAGAATTAATCCTGAAAGACAAGAAATGAGCATAAAAGATGCTTCAGCGCAAGTGTTAATGTTACTAAAAGAGCCCAAATTTCTAAAAATATTGCGAAAAACAACAATCTTCTGTTTTAGAGTGAATGTTTGAGGTGTTTAGAAGGCATTTATTTCATTTTTAGAAAATTTAATTTTTCACATTTTTCCATGAAAAGTGCCAATACCCCCCCTTTGGGTCCTAGGTGAAAATCTCACTGGACACAAATCAAACAAAAATGTTTCCATGGTGTGTATTGTTGTTCATTTTCAACAAATATACAAAATAAAACCCAGAATTAATTTTGAAAGCATGAAATGAGCATAAAAGATGCTTCAGCGAAAGTGTTAATTTTACTAAAAGAGCCCAAATTTCTAAAAATATTGCGAAAAACAACAATCTTCTGTTTTAGAGTGAATGTTTGTGGTGTTTAGAAGGCATTTATTTCATTTTTAGAAAATTTAATTTTTTACATTTTTCCATGAAAAGTGCCAATACCCCCCCCCTTTGGGTTCTAGGTGAAAATCTCACTCGACACAAATCAAACAAAAATGTTTCCATGGTGTGTTTTGTTGTTCATTTTCATCAAATAAACAAAATAAAACCCAGAATTAATCTTGAAGGACAAGAAATGAGCATAAGAGTTGCTTCAGCGAAAATGTTAATGTTACTAAAAGAGCCCAAATTTCTAAAAATATTGCGAAAAACAACAATCTTCTGTTTTAGAGTGAATGTTTGAGGTGTTTAGAAGGCATTTATTTCATTTTTAGAAAATTTAATTTTTCACATTTTTCCATGAAAAGTGCCAATACCCCCCGCTTTGGGTTCTAGGTGAAAATCTCACTCGACACAAATCAAACAAAAATGTATCCAAGGTGTGTATTGTTGTTCATTTTTATCAAATAAAAAAATTAAACCCAGAATGTGTTCTGAAAGACAATAAATGATCATAAAAGATGCTTCAGCCCAGGTGTTAATGTTACTAAAAGAGCCCAAATTTCTAAAAATATTGCGAAAAACAAATATCTTCTTTTTTAGAGTGAATGTTTTAGGTGTTTAGAAGGCATTTATTTCATTTTTAGAAAATTTAATTTTTTACATTTTTCCATGAAAAGTGCCAATACCCCCCCCCTTTGGGTTCTAGGTGAAAATCTCACTCGACACAAATCAAACAAAAATGTTTCCATGGTGTGTTTTGTTGTTCATTTTCATCAAATAAACAAAATAAAACCCAGAATTAATCTTGAAGGACAAGAAATGAGCATAAAAGTTGCTTCAGCGAAAATGTTAATGTTACTAAAAGAGCCCAAATTTCTAAAAATATTGCGAAAAACAACAATCTTCTGTTTTAGAGCGAATGTTTGAGGTGTTTAGAAGGCATTTATTTCATTTTTAGAAAATTTAATTTTTCACTTTTTTCCATGAAAAGTGCCAATACCCCCCCCCTTTGGGTTCTAGGTGAAAATCTCACTCGACACAAATCAAACAAAAATGTATCCAAGGTGTGTATTGTTGTTCATTTTTATCAAATAAAAAAATTAAACCCAGAATGTGTCCTGAAAGACAATAAATGATCATAAAAGATGCTTCAGCCCAGGTGTTAATGTTACTAAAAGAGCCCAAATTTCTAAAAATATTGCGAAAAACAACAATCTTCTTTTTTAGAGTGAATGTTTTAGGTGTTTAGAAGGCATTTATTTCATTTTTAGAAAATTTAATTTTTCACATTTTTCCATGAAAAGTGCCAATACCCCCCCCTTTGGGTTCTAGGTGAAAATCTCACTCGACACAAATCAAACAAAAATGTTTCCATGGTGTGTGTTGTTGTTCATTTTCATCAAATAAACAAAATAAAACACAGAATTAATCCTGAAAGACAAGAAATGAGCATAAAAGATGCTTCAGCACAAGTGTTAATGTTACTAAAAGAGCCCAAATTTCTAAAAATATTGCGAAAAACAACAATCTTCTATTTTAGAGTGAATGTTTGAGGTGTTTAGAAGGCATTTATTTCATTTTTAGAAAATTTAATTTTTCACATTTTTCCATGAAAAGTGCCAATGCCCCCCCCTTTGGGTTCTAGGTGAAAATCTCACTGGACACAAATCAAACAAAAATGTTTGCATGGTGTGTGTTGTTGTTCATTTTCAACAAATATACAAAATAAAACCCAGAATTAATCCTGAAAGACATGAAATGAGCATAAAAGATGCTTCAGCGAAAGTGTTAATTTTACTAAAAGAGCCCAAATTTCTAAAAATATTGCGAAAAACAACAATCTTCTGTTTTAGAGTGAATGTTTGAGGTGTTAAGAAGGCATTTATTTCATTTTTAGAAAATTTAATTTTTCACATTTTTCCATGAAAAGTGCCAATACCCCCCCCTTTGGGTTCTAGGTGAAAATCTCACCTGACTCAAATCAAACAAAAATGTATCCATGGTGTGTATTGTTGTTCATTTTCATCAAATAAACAAAATAAAACCCAGAATTAATCTTGAAAGACAAGAAATGAGCATAAAAGTTGCTTCAGCCCAGGTGTTAATGTTACTAAAAGAGCCCAAATTTCTAAAAATAATGCGAAAAACAACAATCTTCTGTTTTAGAGTGAATGTTTGAGGTGTTTAGAAGGCATTTCATTCATTTTTAGAAAATTTAATTTTTCACATTTTTCCATGAAAAGTGCCAATACACCCCTTTGGGTTCTAGGTGAAAATCTCACTCGACACAAATCAAACAAAAATGTATCCACGGTGTGTATTGTTGTTCATTTTCATCAAATAAACAAAATAAAACCCAGAATGAATCCTGAAAGACAATAAAAGATCATAAAAGATGCTTCAGCCCAAGTGTTAATGTTACTAAAAGAGCCCAAATTTCTAAAAATATTGCGAAAAACAACAATCTTCTGTTTTAGAGTGAATGTTTGAGGTGTTTAGAAGGCATTTATTTCATTTTTAGAAAATTTAATTTTTCACATTTTTCCATGAAAAGTGCCAATACCCCCCCCCTTTGGGTTCTAGGTGAAAATCTCACTCGACACAAATCAAACAAAAATGTATTCAAGGTGTGTATTGTTGTTCATTTTCATCAAATAAAAAAATTAAACCCAGAATGTGTCCTGAAAGACAATAAATGATCATAAAAGATGCTTCAGCCCAGGTGTTAATGTTACTAAAAGAGCCCAAATTTCTAAAAATATTGCGAAAAACAACAATCTTCTTTTTTAGAGTGAATGTTTTAGGTGTTTAGAAGGCATTTATTTCATTTTTAGAAAATTTAATTTTTCACATTTTTCCATGAAAAGTGCCAATACCCCCCCCTTTGGGTTCTAGGTGAAAATCTCACTCGACACAAATCAAACAAAAATGTTTCCATGGTGTGTGTTGTTGTTCATTTTCATCAAATAAACAAAATAAAACACAGAATTAATCCTGAAAGACAAGAAATGAGCATAAAAGATGCTTCAGCACAAGTGTTAATGTTACTAAAAGAGCCCAAATTTCTAAAAATATTGCGAAAAACTACAATCTTCTGTTTTAGAGTGAATGTTTGAGGTGTTTAGAAGGCATTTATTTCATTTTTAGAAAATTTAATTTTTCACATTTTTCCATGAAAAGTGCCAATGCCCCCCCCTTTGGGTTCTAGGTGAAAATCTCACTGGACACAAATCAAACAAAAATGTTTGCATGGTGTGTGTTGTTGTTCATTTTCAACAAATATACAAAATAAAACCCAGAATTAATCCTGAAAGACATGAAATGAGCATAAAAGATGCTTCAGCGAAAGTGTTAATTTTACTAAAAGAGCCAAAATTTCTAAAAATATTGCGAAAAACAACAATCTTCTGTTTTAGAGTGAATGTTTGAGGTGTTAAGAAGGCATTTATTTCATTTTTAGAAAATTTAATTTTTAACATTTTTCCATGAAAAGTGCCAATACCCCCCCCCTTTGGGTTCTAGGTGAAAATCTCACCTGACACAAATCAAACAAAAATGTATCCAAGGTGTGTATTGTTGTTCATTTTCATCAAATAAACAAAATAAAACCCAGAATTAATCTTGAAAGACAAGAAATGAGCATAAAAGTTGCTTCAGCCCAGGTGTTAATGTTACTAAAAGAGCCCAAATTTCTAAAAATAATGCGAAAAACAACAATCTTCTGTTTTAGAGTGAATGTTTGAGGTGTTTAGAAGGCATTTCATTCATTTTTAGAAAATTTAATTTTTCACATTTTTCCATGAAAAGTGCCAATACACCCCTTTGGGTTCTAGGTGAAAATCTCACTCGACACAAATGATACAAAAATGTTTCCATGGTGTGTATTGTTGTTCATTTTCATCAAATAAACAAAATAAAACCCAGAATGAATCCTGAAAGACAATAAAAGATCATAAAAGATGCTTCAGCCCAAGTGTTAATGTTACTAAAAGAGCCCAAATTTCTAAAAATATTGCGAAAAACAACAATCTTCTGTTTTAGAGTGAATGTTTGAGGTGTTTAGAAGGCATTAATTTCATTTTTAGAAAATTTAATTTTTCACATTTTTCCATGAAAAGTGCCAATACCCCCCCTTTGGGTTCTAGGTGAAAATCTCACTCGACACAAATCAAACAAAAATGTTTCCATGGTGTGTATTGTTGTTCATTTTCATCAAATAAACAAAATAAAACCCAGAATTAATCTTGAAGGACAAGAAATGAGCATAAAAGTTGCTTCAGCGAAAGTGTTAATGTTACTAAAAGAGCCCAAATTTCTAAAAATATTACGAAAAACAACAATCTTCTGTTTTAGAGTGAATGTTTGAGGTGTTTAGAAGGCATTTATTTCATTTTTAGAAAATTTAATTTTTCACATTTTTCCATGAAAAGTGCCCCCCCTTTGGGTTCTAGGTGAAAATCTCACTCGACACAAATCAAACAAAAATGTATCCAAGATGTGTATTGTTGTTCATTTTCATCAAATAAACAAAATAAAACCCAGAATGTGTCCTGAAAGACAATAAATGATCATAAAAGATGCTTCAGCCCAGGTGTTAATGTTACTAAAAGAGCCCAAATTTCTAAAAATATTGCGAAAAACAACAATCTTCTTTTTTAGAGTGAATGTTTTAGGTGTTTAGAAGGCATTTATTTCATTTTTAGAAAATTTAATTTTTCACATTTTTCCATGAAAAGTGCCAATACCCCCCCCTTTGGGTTCTAGGTGAAAATCGCACTCGACACAAATCAAACAAAAATGTTTCCATGGTGTGTATTGTTGTTCATTTTCATCAAATAAACAAAATAAAACACAGAATTAATCCTGAAAGACAAGAAATGAGCATAAAAGATGCTTCAGCGCAAGTGTTAATGTTACTAAAAGAGCCCAAATTTCTAAAAATATTGCGAAAAACAACAATCTTCTGTTTTAGAGTGAATGTTTGAGATGTTTAGAAGGCATTTATTTCATTTTTAGAAAATTTAATTTTTCACATTTTTCCATGAAAAGTGCCAATGCCCCCCCCTTTGGGTTCTAGGTGAAAATCTCACTGGACACAAATCAAACAAAAATGTTTGCATGGTGTGTGTTGTTGTTCATTTTCAACAAATATACAAAATAAAACCCAGAATTAATCCTGAAAGACATGAAATGAGCATAAAAGATGCTTCAGCGAAAGTGTTAATTTTACTAAAAGAGCCCAAATTTCTAAAAATATTGCGAAAAACAACAATCTTCTGTTTTAGAGTGAATAATTGAGGTGTTTAGAAGGCATTTATTTAATTTTTATAAAATTTTATTTTTTACTTTTTTCAATGAAAAGTGCCAATACCCCCCCCCCTTTGGGTTCTAGGTGAAAATCTCACTCGACACAAATCAAACAAAAATGTATCCAAGGTGTGTATTGTTGTTCATTTTCATCAAATAAACAAAATAAAACCCAGAATTTATCTTGAAGGACAAGAAATGAGCATAAAAGTTGCTTCAGAGAAAGTGTTAATGTTACTAAAAGAGCCCAAATTTCTAAAAATATTGCGAAAAACAACAATCTTCTGTTTTAGAGTGAATGTTTGAGGGGTTTAGAAGGCATTTATTTCATTTTTAGAAAATTCAATTTTTCACATTTTTCCATGAAAAGTGCCAATACCCCCCCTTTGGGATCTAGGTGAAAATCTCACTCGACACAAATCAAACAAAAATGTATCCAAGGTGTGTATTGTTGTTCATTTTCATCAAATAAACAAAATAAAACCCAGAATGTGTCCTGAAAGACAATAAATGATCATTAAAGATGCTTCAGCCCAGGTGTTAATGTTACTAAAAGAGCCCAAATTTCTAAAAATATTGCGAAAAACAACAATCTTCTGTTTTAGAGTGAATGTTTGAGGTGTTTAGAAGGCATTTATTTCATTTTTAGAAAATTTAATTTTTCACATTTTTCCATGAAAAGTGCCAATACTAGTGCCCTTTGGGTTCTAGGTGAAAATCTCGATCGACACAAATCAAACAAAAATGTATCCAAGGTGTGTATTGTTGTTCATTTTCATCAAATAAACAAAATAAAACACAGAATTAATCCTGAAAGACAAGAAATGAGCATAAAAGATGCTTCAGCGCAAGTGTTAATGTTACTAAAAGAGCCCAAATTTCTAAAAATATTGCGAAAAACAACAATCTTCTGTTTTAGAGTGAATGTTTGAGGTGTTAGGAAGGCATTTATTTTATTTTTAGAAAATTTAATTTTTCACATTTTTCCATGAAAAGTGCCAATACCCCCCCCTTTGGGTCCTAGGTGAAAATCTCACTCGACACAAATCAAACAAAAATGTTTCCATGGTGTGTATTGTTGTTCATTTTCAACAAATATACAAAATAAAACCCAGAATTAATATTGAAAGCATGAAATGAGCATAAAAGATGCTTCAGCGAAAGTGTTAATTTTACTAAAAGAGCCCAAATTTCTAAAAATATTGCGAAAAACAACAATCTTCTGTTTTAGAGTGAATGTTTGAGGTGTTTAGAAGGCATTTATTTCATTTTTAGAAAATTTAATTTTTCACATTTTTCCATGAAAAGTGCCAATACCCCCCCCTTTGGGTCCTAGGTGAAAATCTCACTGGTCACAAATCAAACAAAAATGTTTCCATGGTGTGTTTTGTTGTTCATTTTCAACAAATATACAAAATAAAACCCAGAATTAATCTTGAAGGACAAGAAATGAGCATAAAAGTTGCTTCAGCGAAAGTGTTAATGTTACTAAAAGAGCCCAAATTTCTAAAAATATTGCGAAAAACAACAATCTTCTGTTTTAGAGTGAATGTTTGAGGTGTTTAGAAGGCATTTATTTCATTTTTAGAAAATTTAATTTTTCACATTTTTCCATGAAAAGTGCCAATACCCCCCCCTTTGGGTCCTAGGTGAAAATCTCACTCGACACAAATCAAACAAAAATGTATCCAAGGTGTGTATTGTTGTTCATTTTCATCAAATAAAAAAATTAAACCCAGAATGTGTCCTGAAAGACAATAAATGATCATAAAAGATGCTTCAGCCCAGGTGTTAATGTTACTAAAAGAGCCCATATTTCTAAAAATATTGCGAAAAACAACAATCTTCTGTTTTAGAGTGAATGTTTGAGGTGTTTAGAAGGCATTTATTTCATTTTTAGAAAATTTAATTTTTCACATTTTTCCATGAAAAGTGCCAATACCCCCCCCTTTGGGTTCTAGGTGAAAATCTCACTCGACACAAATCAAACAAAAATGTTTCCATGGTGTGTATTGTTGTTCATTTTCATCAAATAAACAAAATAAAACACAGAATTAATCCTGAAAGACAAGAAATGAGCATAAAAGATGCTTCAGCACAAGTGTTAATGTTACTAAAAGAGCCCAAATTTCTAAAAATATTGCGAAAAACAACAATCTTCTGTTTTAGAGTGAATGTTTGAGGTGTTTAGAAGGCATTTATTTCATTTTTAGAAAATTTAATTTTTCACATTTTTCCATGAAAAGTGCCAATGCCCCCCCCTTTGGGTTCTAGGTGAAAATCTCACTGGACACAAATCAAACAAAAATGTTTGCATGGTGTGTGTTGTTGTTCATTTTCAACAAATATACAAAATAAAACCCAGAATTAATCCTGAAAGACATGAAATGAGCATAAAAGATGCTTCAGCGAAAGTGTTAATTTTACTAAAAGAGCCCAAATTTCTAAAAATATTGCGAAAAACAACAATCTTCTGTTTTAGAGTGAATGTTTGAGGTGTTAAGAAGGCATTTATTTCATTTTTAGAAAATTTAATTTTTCACATTTTCCATGAAAAGTGCCAATACCCCCCCCTTTGGGTCCTAGGTGAAAATCTCACTGAACACAAATCAAACAAAAATGTTTCCATGGTGTGTATTGTTGTTCATTTTCAACAAATATACAAAATAAAACCCAGAATTAATATTGAAAGCATGAAATGAGCATAAAAGATGCTTCAGCGAAAGTGTTAATTTTACTAAAAGAGCCCAAATTTCTAAAAATATTGCGAAAAACAACAATCTTCTGTTTTAGAGTGAATGTTTGAGGTGTTTAGAAGGCATTTATTTCATTTTTAGAAAATTTAATTTTTTACATTTTTCCATGAAAAGTGCCAATACCCCCCCCCTTTGGGTTCTAGGTGAAAATCTCACTCGACACAAATCAAACAAAAATGTTATATATAACTATTCGTTAACGGCGAATATTTTCAATGGACCCGACTGCCCATGGGGCACGCCCTAGCACCGGCAATCATGCAGAGATGGGCGCGGGCGGTGGCACAAGAAATTCACCATAAGTTTCGCGTGCCGATGATCGCCTACTTGGACGACTGGTTGCTCGTTCTCCACCCACATGGTCCTCATCCAGTTAATGATATCATTCAATTTCTGACCACAGACCTAGGCATCTCCTTAAACTTGGGAAAAAGCGTGCTCATACCCACCACACGCATCAAGTATTTGGGGGTGAACATTGATACCTCGAACAGGCAACTGTCACTCACTAAAGGAAGTCTCGCCCGGGCAAGGTACATTTTGGATGTCATTCCCCGGCTTCGCCGGAAAGACTTTCCCAAGGCTCTCGGGTTCATTTCGTGGTGCGCCTACATACTCCGCCTCCCATATTTTCTCATGACGGACCTCGCCCGTAGACAAGTCGCATGGGCAGAAGAGCTATGGGAGGCGGGAGTGTGGGCCAAGGCGCGGTACTTTAACAATTTCAGTACTCAGATGGATGTCTTTACGGATGCAACACCATTCCAGGCGGCTTGGACGATCCCACAACTACAAGTCACCGAAATTTGGGCCTTCGACAAAGATCTACCAATTCTAGAGGCAGAGGGCTATGCAGCCCTAATGGGGCTGACCCATGCTTTAGAAATATGCCCTACTTACTGCAATATAAATATGTATACCGATAATATGAATGTTTTGCATACCATGTTAAAAGGCAAAGGATTGTTATTTAATAATGCCGAATTGAAAAGTTTGTACATAAATACAATAAAGGAACAGTCACAAGTTGTGACCTGGCAGTACATCTCCACCACCGAAAATCCGGCCGATCGTCCGTCTCGGACCGTCCTTCCTCCCTATGCCAGATCGGCCGCCGATTCGGCGGTCGGATGGATATATAGGAGGGACGAAGCCTGAGGCGGCAGTCGGTTGGAAATTATTGGTGTGGAGGTGTGCTGCCAGATCTCTGGAGAGAGATCTGGCAGCACACCTCCACACCAATAATTTCCAACCGACTGCCGCCTCAGGCTTCGTCCCTCCTATATATCCATCCGACCGCCGAATCGGCGGCCGATCTGGCATAGGGAGGAAGGACGGTCCGAGACGGACGATCGGCCGGATTTTCGGTGGTGGAGATGTACTGCCAGGTCACAACTTGTGACTGTTCCTTTATTGTAATTATGTACAAACTTTTCAATTCGGCATTATTAAATAACAATCCTTTGCCTTTTAACATGGTATGCAAAACATTCATATTATCGGTATACATATTTATATTGCAGTAAGTAGGGCATATTTCTAAAGCATGGGTCAGCCCCATTAGGGCTGCATAGCCCTCTGCCTCTAGAATTGGTAGATCTTTGTCGAAGGCCCAAATTTCGGTGACTTGTAGTTGTGGGATCGTCCAAGCCGCCTGGAATGGTGTTGCATCCGTAAAGACATCCATCTGAGTACTGAAATTGTTAAAGTACCGCGCCTTGGCCCACACTCCCGCCTCCCATAGCTCTTCTGCCCATGCGACTTGTCTACGGGCGAGGTCCGTCATGAGAAAATATGGGAGGCGGAGTATGTAGGCGCACCACGAAATGAACCCGAGAGCCTTGGGAAAGTCTTTCCGGCGAAGCCGGGGAATGACATCCAAAATGTACCTTGCCCGGGCGAGACTTCCTTTAGTGAGTGACAGTTGCCTGTTCGAGGTATCAATGTTCACCCCCAAATACTTGATGCGTGTGGTGGGTATGAGCACGCTTTTTCCCAAGTTTAAGGAGATGCCTAGGTCTGTGGTCAGAAATTGAATGATATCATTAACTGGATGAGGACCATGTGGGTGGAGAACGAGCAACCAGTCGTCCAAGTAGGCGATCATCGGCACGCGAAACTTATGGTGAATTTCTTGTGCCACCGCCCGCGCCCATCTCTGCATGATTGCCGGTGCTAGGGCGTGCCCCATGGGCAGTCGGGTCCATTGAAAATATTCGCCGTTAACGAATATGCCGTAGAAATGTCTGTGGGAAGGGTGAATGGGTATTTGCCAGAATGCATCCTTAAGATCCAGTTTGATAAGGAGGGAGCCGTCTGGGATCGTTTCAAGTGCCTTAGCGGCGTCCTTGAGTGTAAATTTTGGCTTATTATAAAACTTTGTCCAATCGGACAGATCCTGAATAATTCGAATACCCCCTGATGCCTTTGGAATCGCGATCAGGGGAAAAGCACAGGAAGGCCTGGCCATCGCCAGCACACCTCGTTGGACTAAATTATTTACCCAATGCAAGATCTCGGGGTTTACCCGAGTCGGTTTGAAGACATATGGTGCCGCTGTTGGTTTTGCGAGGTTAGCTCCCTCCGCAAATAGTTGCCTTACTGATGCATTTTGATATGGGTAGTTAGAGGCCGTAGGAAATAAGGGAATTTCTACGTATTCGCCTGCCTCATGGACTTGGGCACCTGGTTGCTCGCCCCCCCTTTGGGTTCTAGGTGAAAATCTCACTCGACACAAATCAAACAAAAATGTTTCCATGGTGTGTATTGTTGTTCATTTTCATCAAATAAACAAAATAAAACCCAGAATTAATATTGAAGGACAAGAAATGAGCATAAAAGTTGCTTCAGCGAAAGTGTTAATGTTACTAAAAGAGCCCACATTTCTAAAAATATTGCGAAAAACAACAATCTTCTGTTTTAGAGTGAATGTTTGAGGTGTTTAGAAGGCATTTATTTCATTTTTAGAAAATTTAATTTTTCACATTTTTCCATGAAAAGTGCCAATACCCCCCCCTTTGGGTTCTAGGTGAAAATCTCACTCGACACAAATCAACCAAAAATGTATCCAAGGTGTGTATTGTTGTTCATTTTCATCAAATAAACAAAATAAAACCCAGAATGTGTCCTGAAAGACAATAAATGATCATAAAAGATGCTTCAGCCCAGGTGTTAATGTTACTAAAAGAGCCCAAATTTCTAAAAATATTGCGAAAAACAACAATCTTCTTTTTTAGAGTGAATGTTTTAGGTGTTTAGAAGGCATTTATTTCATTTTTAGAAAATTTAATTTTTCACATTTTTCCATGAAAAGTGCCAATGCCCCCCCCTTTGGGTTCTAGGTGAAAATCTCACTGGACACAAATCAAACAAAAATGTTTGCATGGTGTGTGTTGTTGTTCATTTTCAACAAATATACAAAATAAAACCCAGAATTAATCCTGAAAGACATGAAATGAGCATAAAAGATGCTTCAGCGAAAGTGTTAATTTTACTAAAAGAGCCCAATTTTCTAAAAATATTGCGAAAAACAACAATCTTCTGTTTTAGAGTGAATGTTTGAGGTGTTTATAAGGCATTTATTTCATTTTTAGAAAATTTAATTTTTCACATTTTTCCATGAAAAGTGCCAATGCCCCCCCCTTTGGGTTCTAGGTGAAAATCTCACTCGACACAAATCAAACAAAAATGTTTCCATGGTGTGTATTGTTGTTCATTT
Source organism: Hetaerina americana (assembly GCF_022747635.1). Taxonomy (NCBI): domain Eukaryota; kingdom Metazoa; phylum Arthropoda; class Insecta; order Odonata; family Calopterygidae; genus Hetaerina; species Hetaerina americana. The sequence continues at coordinate 36,964 of NW_027286722.1, forward strand.
TCATCAAATAAACAAAATAAAACCCAGAATTAATCTTGAAAGACAAGAAATGAGCATAAAAGTTGCTTCAGCGAAAGTGTTAATGTTACTAAAAGAGCCCAAATTTCTAAAAATATTGCGAAAAACAACAATCTTCTGTTTTAGAGTGAATGTTTGAGGTGTTTAGAAGGCATTTATTTCATTTTTAGAAAATTTAATTTTTCACATTTTTCCATGAAAAGTGCCAATACCCCCCCCCTTTGGGTTCAAGGTGAAAATCTCACTCGACACAAATCAAACAAAAATGTATCCAAGGTGTGTATTGTTGTTCATTTTCATCAAATAAACAAAATAAAACACAGAATTAATCCTGAAAGACAAGAAATGAGCATAAAAGATGCTTCAGCGCAAGTGTTAATGTTACTAAAAGAGCCCAAATTTCTAAAAATATTGCGAAAAACAACAATCTTCTGTTTTAGAGTGAAGGTTTGAGGTGTTTAGAAGGCATTTATTTCATTTTTAGAAAATTTAATTTTTCACATTTTTCCATGAAAAGTGCCAATGCCCCCCCCTTTGGGTTCTAGGTGAAAATCTCAGTTGACACAAATCAAAAAAAAATGTATCCAAGTTGTGTATTGTTGTTCATTTTCATCAAATAAACAAAATAAATCCCAGAATGTATCCTGAAAGACAATAAATGATCATAAAAGATGCTTCAGCCCAGGTGTTAATGTTACTAAAAGAGCCCAAATTTCTAAAAATATTGCGAAAAACAACAATCTTCTGTTTTAGAGTGAATGTTTGAGGTGTTTAGAAGGCATTTATTTCATTTTTAGAAAATTTAATTTTTATATTTTTCCATGATGGGCATTGCATAGAAAAAGAGCATTGTATAAGCAATGTATTGATTCTAATGATCCAGAGTTAATAAAATACTACAAAAGTTATTGTAAAATTTTGAGAACTACCATTACTCTAGCAAAAAAGCTGTATACCAGCTCCTTGATAACAAATTCATCTAATAAATCTAAGACTATCTGGAAAGTAGTGAAGCAGGAAACAGGGAAAAATAAAATTAATAGCTATACAATATCTAAAATACGTTATAATGGCACAACAATAACAAGTGTCCAAAAATTTTTAGATATTTTCAATGATTACTTTGCCCAAGTAGGTCTCGATCAAACTCCCAAACAGTCACTCACTAACACAGGTACTTCTAAAATGGTCATCAATTCCTCCTCTATATATCTAGAACCTGTTACTAAAAATGAAATATTGAGGATAATCAATCAGTTAAATAATAAATATACATGTGGCCCTGATGGTATACCTGATGCTGTTATAAAAAGTTGTGTCACCTTTATTGCTGAACCACTGACTGAAATTTGTAATCTTTCCCTAAGTGCTGGTCAATTTCCCTCCAAATTTAAAGTTGCAAAAATTAAAGCTCTGTTTAAAAAAGGAGAGAAGGAAAACATTGAGAATTATAGACCAATTTCCTTACTTTCAGGTTTCTCCAAAATTTTGGAGAAGGTCATGTATCTGAGATTGATTTCCTCTTTCGATAAATCCTCTGTCATTGACAATCATCAATTTGGCTTCAGAAGGAATAAGTCCATTAATGATGCCCTTTTCTCATTTACAAAAATATATGGAATGCCTTATATAGTAAAAGTCATGTTGCAGGGCTTTTTATTGATTTAAAAAAAGCTTTCGATACAGGTAACCATGGAATTCTTTTGAAATAATTAGAAACATATGGTATAAGAGGCAATGCAAAGGACTGGTTTAAATCATATTTAACTGATAGGTCACAATATATTGAAATGAATTTATCTGTATCAAGTACAATTTCTGTTATTTGTGGAGTTCCGCAGGGCTCCATTCTTGGACCACTACTATTTTTAGTCTTCATAAATGATTTACCTGCAAATTTACCACTCTCCAATACAATACTATTTACTGATGATACTAACTTAATTTTTAATAACCATAATCCCATTCAGTTAATGAACGAGGTAACAGGAACTACACATAATTTGATGAACTGGCTCACTGACAATAAGCTATCTTTAAATGATAGTAAAACACATTATTTAAATTTCAACCTCAAGAAGAAGTTAATAAATCATAATCCAATAATTAACGGTTGCCCCATAAAAGAACTAAAGGTAACAAAGTTTTTAGGTATTTGGATTGACTCTAATCTTTCATGGAAGGAACGTATTAATAAATTAACTCAAAAACTGGCACAAATCTGTTATGCATTCCGTGTACTCAAGGAAATCATTTGCATTAAGACATTGAGAACTATATATTTTGGCTATGTGCAGTCACTTCTCAATTATGGTATTCCCTTTTGGGGCTCCTCTATCTTCCTTCCAAAATTATTTAAAATGCAAAAAAACATTATTCGCATAATAACTAATTGTAATAATAGAGCTCCCAGTAAACCTATTTTTGAAAAAATAGAAATCTTACCTCTTCCTTGTATGTACATTCTTGAAACAGTGTCTCTTATTAACAAAAATCAAGACATGTTTATTAAAAATTGTGACCTTCATAGTCATAATACGAGAAGGCAAAATGCATTCCATGTAAGTCAGCACAGAGTAGATAAAACCAATAAAGGGATAGATCATCAGGGAATACATATGTACAATTGCCTGCTTATATTAAAAATATAAAAAGTTCCTATAAATTCAAGTGTGCCGTGAAAAAACTACTTTTATGTAAATTATTCTATAGTGTAGATGATTTTCTAATGCATACCATTTTAAATGTATAATTGGAATGTGTTAATCCCAAGAAAATTGTAAATTGTATGTATTTGTATTGTTCATATTGTTTTAATATTTTGCATAACGTCTTTTATTGATATGAAGTGTAAAACATGTATTGACAAAGCCATGCATAATTCAATGCCTATGGTGAAGAAATAAATTGAATTGAATTTAAGTGTCATATGTATATATGCACTATTCCCCCCTCTTGACAGGTAACTTCAACAAAAGAAGACCATGGATGGCAAGGATTAAGAAAGGTAAGAGAAGACTTCTTGGTGGAAAAAAAATGTTATGATACCTTAGGGCACGTTTTTTAGCAAGTTACCTAGTCGTGAAAAACTTTGCGTAGTTAGAACCAATGAGGCAAACCGCCGTTGGTTTTAACAATTTTTTGTTAAGAAGTTTTTTTTGTTTATGTACTTATACCCTTTCTCAACAGGTGACTGCAACAAAAGAAGATCATTGATGATAAGGATAAAGAAAGATAAGAAAAGACTTCTTGGTTGAATAAAGATGTGTGAAGATGATTTAGGGAGCCTCTTTTGCAAAGCACCAAGTGGTGCAAAACGTTGCGTAGTTAGGGCCAATATGGTAACCCTCCGTGGGTTTTTACGCGGTTTTTTTGGAGAGAGTTTTTTGTATATCAGTACTAATACCTCCTCTCCGCAGGTGACTTAATGAAGAGAAGATCATTGAAGTCAAAAATGGAGAAAGAAAAGAGATACTTTTTCTTTGAAGAAAGGAGTGTGAATTAAGCTTAGTGAGCGTTTTAAAGTTAGGCACTTAGCGGTGCAAAACGTTGCGCAGTAAAGGCTCATAAGGCTAAAAGCCGCGGGTTGTAACGCGGTAATGGTAAAGAGTGATATATATTAGTGATTAAATCCCCACTCTCCACAGGTGACTTCCGGAACAGAAGATCATTGATGACAAGAGTGAGGAAAGAAAAAGAAGATTTCTTGATTGAAAAAAGAAGTGTGAATATGTATTAAAGAGCGTGTTTTAAATTGGTATTTAGCGGTGCAAAACATTACGTAGTAAGGGCCAATAAGGAAACCCACCGTGGATATCTGCGTGGTTTTGGTGGGAAGTATTATATTCATTTCTGAACTAATCTTTCCTCTCTAAAGCTGATTTAAACAAAAGATAATCATGGATGTTAAGGATGAAAAAAAATAACAGAAGACTTCATGGTGGAATAAAAGAGTGTGAAGATAGCTTGCGGCGCGTTTTTAACTAGGCATCAAGTGGTGAAAACCGTTGAATAGTTAATGCAAATAAGGCAAACCGCGAATAATTTTTACGCAGTTATTTTGATGAGTGTTATGTTTATTTGTACTTATCCCATCTCTCAACAGGTTACTGCAACAAAAGGACATCATGGATGTCAATGATTAAGAAAGATAAAAGAAAACTTTTTGGTGGAAAAAAATTTTGAAGATAGTTTAGGGAAGTTTTTTTTTGCTAGGCACATAGTGGTGCAAAACGTTGCATATTGAGTCCCCAAAAGGAGCACCGCAGTGGGATTTACGCGGTTTTGGTGAGGAGTTCATTTGTATATGTTTACTTATCCCACCTCTCCAGAGTTTACTCCAAGAAAAAAAGATAATGGATTTCAAGAAAGAAGAAAAAAAAGAGAAGACATCTTGATTGAAGAAAGTAATGTAAAGATAGCTTACGGTGTTTTAGTTAGGCCTCTAATGTTAAATAACGTTTCGTAGGTTAAACAAATAAGGAAACGCGCCGTGGCTTTTTACGCGATTTTGGTGGGGAGTGTTATATGTATATATGTGCTAATCCCCTTTCTCCACAGGTGACTTACAGAAAAGTAGATCATGAATGTCAAGAATGAACAAAGAAAGGAAAAGACTTATTGGTTAAAGAAAAGAATGTGAAGAAAGCTAAGGAAGCGAGTTCCGGTTAGGCACCTAACGGTGCAAAACGTTACGTAGTAAGGGCCCATAAGGAATCTGCCGTAGGTTTTACGTTGTTGTGGTGGAAAGGGTTGTATGTCTATGTGTTCTATTCCCCCTTCTCCACTGGTGACTTCAAGAAAAGAAGATCATGGATAGCAAGAATGGAGAAAGAAAAGAGAAGGCTTCTTTCTTGAAGAAAAAAGTAAGAAGATAGCTAAGGTCAAGTGGTTAGGCTAGGCACTAAGCGGTGCTAAACGTTGCGTATTTAGGGTTCATAAAGCTACTCGCCGTGGGTATATACGCAGTTTTGGTGGGGAGTGTTTAATGTATGTTTGTAGTAACCCCTTTTCTTCACAGGTGACTTCAAGAAGATCATTATAGAATGAGGTGATCATTACAGGTGATTATAGAAGATCATGGATTTAAAGAATAAAGAAAGAAAGGAAAATACTTTTTGATTAAAGAAAGAACTGTGAAGATAGCATTCAGAGCGTGTTTATGTTTGGCACTCAGTGGTGAAAGAGATACTTCGTTGGGGCAAATATGGCAACCCGCCGTGGGTTTTTACGCGGTTTTCGCTTTGGATCATTATATGTATATCTGTACTAATTCCCCGTCTCATCCGTCGACTTAAAGGAAATAGATTATGTATGTAAGTAATGAAGAAAGAAAAGAGAAAACCTAAAGGTTGAAGTATGAACTGTGAAGATATTTTAGGTCGCGTGTTTTAGTTAGCCACTAAGCTGTGTAAAAGGGTTCGTAGTTTGGGCCCATAAGGCAATACGCCGTGGGTATATAGTCGGTTTTGGTAGGGAATGTTATATGTATATGTGTACTAATCCAACCTATCCACAGCTGACTTCAAGAAAATAAGATCATGGATATCAAGAATGAAGAAAGAAAAAGATTTCTTGGTTGAAGAAAGAAGTGTGAAGATAGCTTAGGGCGCGTGTTTCAGTAAGGCACTTAGTTGTGCAAAACATTGCGTAGTAAGGGGCCATAAGGAAAACCGCCGTAGGTATCTCCGTGGTTATGGTGGGGAGTGTTATGTGTTATGTTCACTAATCCTTCCTCTCTACAGCTGACTTTAACAGAAGAATATAAAGGATGTCAAGTATGAAGAAAGATAATTGCATACTTCTTCGTTGAAATAAAAGTGAGAAGATAGCTTAGGGATAGTGTTTAATTAGCAACATAGCGGTGCAAATCGGTACATGGTGACGGCCAGTAAGGCCATCCGCCGTGGGTATCTCTGTGGTTTTTGTGGATAGTGTCATATGTATATATGCATTATTCCCCACTCTGAACAGGTGACTTCAACAAAAGAAGACCATGGATGTCAAGGATTAAGGAAGGTAAGAGAAGATTTCTTGGTTGAAAAAGGAAATCTTAAGATAGCTTAGGGCACGTTTTTTTGCTAGGTATCTAGTCGTGCAAAACGTTGCGTAGTTTGGGCCAATGAAGCAAACCGCCGTTCGATTTAACGTTTTTTTGTATGGAAGTGATTTATGTTCATGTGTACTTAAACCCTCTCTCAAAAGGTGCCTGCAACAAAAGTAGATCATTGATGTCAAGTATAAAGAAAGATAAGAAAATATTTCTTGGTTGGCAAAAGTGTGAAGATAGCTTAGGGCGCCTTTTTTTGCAAAACACCTAGTGGGTCAAATCGTTGCTTAGTTATGGCCAATATGGTAACCCGCCATGGGTTTTTACGCGGTTTTTTTGGTGAGGGTTTTTTGTATATCCGCACTAATACCTCCACTCCGCAGGTGATTTCATGAAGACAAGTTCATAGAAGTCAAGAATGGAGAAAGAAAGGAGATACTTTTTTTTTGAAGAAAGGAATGTGAATGCGGTTTTGGTGAGGAGTTTTTATGTATATGTTAACTTATCCCACCTCTCAAGAGTTGATTTCAAGAAAAGAAGATATTGGATTTCAAGAAAGAAGAAAGAAAAGAGAAGACTTCTTGATTGAAAAAAGTAGTGTAAAGATATCTTACGGCGCGTGTTTTAGTTAGGCGCCTATTGTTACAGAACGTTTCGTAGGTTAGGCAAATAAGGAAACGCGCCCTGGGTTTTTACGTAGTTTTTGAGTGGAATGGTATATGTATATCAGTACTAATCCAACATCCCCGCAGGTGACTTACAGGAAAGTAGGTCATGAATGTCAGGAATGAAGAAAGAAAGGAAGGAACTTCTTAGTTGAAGTAAGGAATGTGAAGATAGATTATGAAGCGTGTTTTAGTTAGGCACTGTGCGGTGCAAAGCGTTGCAAAGTGAGGCCCCTAAGGCAGTAAGTTATGGGTTTTTAAATATTTTTGTGGGGAGTGTTATATATTTATGTGAACTTATCCCCCCTCTCCACAGGTGACTTCAAGAAAAAAGATTATGGGTGTCTAGAATCAAGCAAGAGGGGAAAAGACTTCTTTGTTGAAGAAAGTAATGTGAAGAAAGCTTAGGAGGCGTGTTTTAGTTAGGCATCTAGCGGTGCAAAACGTTACGTAGAAAGGGCCCATAAGGAATCTGCCGTGGGTTTTACGCTGTTGTTGTGGAGAGGGTTGTATGTATATGTATACTATTCCCCCTACTCCACTAGTGACTTCAAGAAAAGAGGATCATGGATACCAAGAATTGAGAAAGAAAAGAGAAGGCTTCTTTGTTGAAGAAAGAAGTGTTATAAAAGCTAAGGTCATAGGTAAGGCTAGGCACCAAGCGGTGCTAAACGTTGCGTAGTTAGGGTTCATAAGGCTCCTCGCCGAGGGTGTATCCGCAGTTTGGTTGGGAGTGTTTAATGTATGTTTGAACTAAGCCCTTTTCTCCACAAGTGACTTCAAAAAAAAGAAGATCATGCATGTAAAGATTTAAGAAAGAAAGGAAAAGACTTTTTGGTTAAAGAAAGAAGTGTGAAGATAGCTTTCGGAGCGTGTATTCGTTAGGCACACAGTGGTGACAAAAATAGGTAGTTGGGGCAAATATGGCAACCCGCCGTGGGATTTTCCGCGGTTTTTGTTGGGATCATTATATGTATATCTGTACTAAATCGCCGTCTCTTCAGGCGACCTAAAGGAAATAGATTATTTATGTCAATAATGAAAAAGAAAAGAGAAGACTTAAAGGTTGAAGTACGAACTGTGAAGATACCTAAGTGCGCGTGTTTTAGTTAACCACTAAGCGGTGTAAAACGTTGCGTAGTGTGGGCCCATAAGGCAACCCGCCGTGGATATATACGCGGTTTTGGTAGGGAATGTTATATTAATATGTGTACTAATCCAACCTATACACAGTTGACTTCAAGAAAAGAAGATCATTGATGTCAGAATGGTAAAAGAAAAGAGAAGACTTCTTTGTTGACGAAAGAAGTGTGAAGAAAGCTAAAGTCACCATTTTCAGGTAAACACTTAGCGGTGCAAAACGTTATGTAGTTACGGCCCATAAGGACAAGCCTTGGGTTTTTACGCGGTTATGGTAGGGAGTGTTATATGAATAAGTGTTCTTATCCCCACTCTCCACAGGTGTCTTCCAGAAAAGGAGATCATGGATATCAAGAATGAAGAAAGAAAAGAATTTTTGGTTGAAGAAAGAAGTGTGAAGATAGCTTAGGGCGCGTGTTTCAGTTAGTGGTGCAAAGTAAGTTTCACTTAGTGGTGCAAAACATTACGTAGTAAGGGCCCATAAGGAAAACCGCCGTGGGTATCTCCGTGAGTATGGTGGGGAGTGTTAGGTGTTATGTTCACTAATCCTTCCTCTCTACAGCTGACTTTAACAGAAGAAGATAAAAGATGTCAAGTATGAAGAAAGATAAATGCATACTTTTAGTTGAAATAAAAGTGAGAAGATAGCTTAGGGATAGTGTTTTAGTTAGGCACCTAGTGGTGCAAAACGTTGTGTAGTATAGGCCAATATGGTAACTCGCCGTGAGTTTTTACGTGGTTTTTGTGGGGAGTGTTATATGAATAAGTATATATCTGTACTTATTCCCCCTCTTGGGCAGGTGACTTCAAGAAAAGAAGGTCATGGATGTCAAGAAAATGGAAAAATTGATATGGTTTCTTGGTTGTAGAAAGAAGTGTAAAGATAGCTTAAAGTACGTGTTTTAGTTAGCAACATAGCGGTGCAAAACGGTACATGGTGACGACCAGTAAGGCCATTCGCCGTGGGTATCTCTGTGGTTTTCGTGGATAGTGTCATATGTATATATGCACTTATCCCCCGTCTCCAATGGTGACTTCAACAAAAGAAGACCATGAATGTCAAGGATAAAGAAAGGTAAAGGAAGACTTCCTGGTTGAAAATAGAAATGTTTAGATAGTTTAGGGTTTTTTTTAGCTAGGTCCCTAGTCGTGCAAAACGTTGCGTAGTTAGGGCCAATGAGGCAAACCGCCGTTGGTTTAAACGATTTTTTGTAAAGAAGTGATTTATATATTCTATTGTTTCAGGCTTCACTTCGTGGAAATAATTGATATCCATTATTGAAATAGAAAGAAAGACTTGTACTTTTCCACAGATGTTCCAGCCTTCAGCAACATACGTCCACCCTCCGACGCCTGAAGAAGACTATTGGCAAGGAAGACCTCATCATCCAGAAAGCTGACAAGGGATCTAGTGTCGTAGTGTTGGATAAACGAGTGTATGTGGAAAAGTGTCTTCAGTTCATCAACAACAATCCTATTACCCTGTTATCCAAAGACCCAACCGCGAGTTTCCAAAGTGAAGTGAAACGTACCGTGTTCAAGTGTAAGTTTTTAAATGCTAGGGAAAAATTTAGTTTAATCCAAATGAACCCCTCCGCCCCCAGGTTGTACGGACTCCCCAAATTACACAAAAAAGCCATACCTATTCGGGCTGTCATCTCAGCTGTGTCCGCCCCTTCACACCTTCTAGCACGAAAATTAGACGTTTTGCTCCGAGATCTCACAGGTTTTAAACCTAAATATGGAGTTAAAAACTCTAGAGAGCTAGCCCGAAAATTGAAAGATATTGATGTCCCGGAAAAAGCGATGCTAGTCTCCTTCGACATTAGCAATTTATTTACTTGCGTACCAATATCGGAAACTTTGCTTAGGGTGGAAGAACTACTCAAGGATTCCACCATTGCCCAAAATATCTCAGACGAATTGGTCCCCCTCATCAAAATTACAGTTAACCAAAATTATTTTAGTTTCAACCACACCCTTTACAGCCAAACGGATGGGTTAGCTATGGGTTCCCCACTGTCCCCCTTCCTAACCGAAGTCTTCCTCAATTCTGTAGAAGCACATCTTTTTAATGCTGATAATCATCATAACAAAAACGTGGGCTATTGGTTTCGTTACGTGGACGATATACTATGCCTTTGGACCGGAACCAACTGACAGTTAGACTCCATCCTTAATTTCCTAAACACTCTTCATCGAAATATTAAAAACAAATCCGTGGAAAAGTACAAGTCTTTCTTTCAATTTCAATAATGAAGTGATTTATTTTTATGTGAACTTATACCCTTTCTCAACAGATGACTGCAACAAAAGAAGATAATTGATGTCAAAGATAAAGAAAAAAAAGAAAAGACTTCTTGGTTGAAAAAAGATGTGTGAAGATAGCTTAGGGCGCTTTTTTTTGCAAAGCACCTAGTGGTGCAACACGTTGCGTAGTTAGGGCCAATATGGTAACCCGCCGTGGGTTTTTACGCGGTTTTTTTGAGAAGAAATTTTTTGTATATCTGTACTTATACTTCCTCTCCGCAGGTGACTTCATTAAGAGAAGATCATAGAAGTCAAGAAAGGTGAAAGAGAAGAGATACTTTTTATCTGAAGAAAGGAGTGTGAATTAAGCTTAGTGCATGTGTTTAAGTTAGGCACTCAGTGGTGCAAAACGTTGCACAGTAAGGGCTCATAAGGCTACAAGCCGCGGGTTGTAACGCGGGTATCGTAAAGAGTGTGTGTGATTAAAAAGTATACGTGATTAAATCCCTACTCTCCACAGTTGACTACCGGAACAGAAGATCATTGATGACTAGTGTGAGGAGAGAAAAAGAAGATTTCTTGATTGACGAAAGAAGTGTGAAAGTATATTAAGGCTTGTGTTTTCATTAGGAATTTAGCGGTAAAACATTACGTAGTAAGAGCCAATAAGGAAACCCACCGTGGGTATCTGCGTGGTTTTTGTGGGAAGTATCATATTCATATTTGCACTAATCTTTCCTCTCTAAAGCTGACTTAAACAAAAGATGATCATTGATGTAATGGATGAAGAAAAATAACAGAAGACTTCTTGGTGGGAAAAAGAAGTGTAAAGACAGCTTAGGACGCGTTTTTAGCTAGGCACCTAGTGGTGCAAATGGTTGACTAGTTAATGCAAATAAGGCAAACCGCCAATGATTTTTACGCAGTTTTTTTAGGGAGTGTTACAAGTTTATGTTTACTTATCCCATCTCTCAACAAATGACTGCAACAAAAGGAGATCATGGATATCAAGGATTAAGAAAGATAAGATAAGACTTTTTGGTAGAAAAAAGAAGTTTGAAGATAATTTGGGGCACGTTTTTTAGCTAGGCACATATTAGTGCAAAACGTTGCATATTGAGGGTCCAAAAGGAGACACGCCTTGGGTTTTACGCGGTTTTGGTGAGGAGTTTATATGTATATGTTTACTTATCCCACCTCTCCAGAGTTGACTTCAAGAATAGAAGATAATGGATTTCAAGAAAGAAGAAAGAAAAGAGAAGACTTCTTGGTTTAAGAAGGTAGTGTAAAGATAGCTTACGGCGCGTGTTTTAGTTAGGCGCCTATTGTTAAAGAACGTTTCGTAGGCTAGGCAAAAAAGGCAACGCGCCGTGGGTTTTTACGTAGTTTTCGTGTGAAATGTTATATGTATATCTGTACTAATTCAACCTCCGCGTGGGTGACTAATAAGAAGATAGGTCATTAATGTCAAGAATGAAGAAAGAAAGGAAGAGACTTCTTGGTTGAAGAATGGAATGTGAAGAAAGCTTAGGAAGCGTGTTTTAGTTAGGCACTGTGCGGTGCAAAGCTTTGCGAAGTGAGGCCCCTAAGGCAGTAAGAAATGGGTTTTTAAAGGTTTCTGTGGGGAGTGTTTTGTGTTTATGTGAACTTATCCCCCCTCACCACAGGAGACTTCAAGAAAAAAGAATATGGGTGTCTAGAATCAAGAAAGAGCGGAAAAGACTTCTTGGTTGAAGAAAGGAATGTTAAGAAAGCTTAGGAGGCGTGTTTTAGTTAGGCACCTACCGGTGCAAAACGTTACGTAGTAGGGACCCATAAGGAATCTGCCGTGGGTTTTACGTTGTTGTGGTGGAGAGGGTTGTATGTATATGTGTACTATTCCCCCTTCTCCACTAACCATCCAACCTGTTCAAACTGGCTTCAAGAAAAGAAGATCATTGATGTCAAAAGGGTAAAAGAAAAGAGAAGACTTCTTTGTTGAAGAAAGAAGTGTGAAAAAAGCTAAAGGCGCCATTTTCAATTATATTTTCAGGCACCTTGTGGTGGAAAACGTTGCGTAGTTGAGGCCAATATGGTAACTCGCCGTGAGTTTTTACGTCGTTTTTGTGGGGAATGTTTTATGTATATCTGTACTAATTCCCCCTCCTGGGCAGGTGACTTCAAGAAAAGAGGATCATGGATGTCAAGAAAAAGGAAAAAGTTATGACTTTTTGGTTGTAGAAAGAAGTGTAAAGATAGCTTAAAGTATGTGTTTTAGTTAGCAACATAGCGGGGCAAAACGGTACATGGTGACGGACAGTAAGGCCATCCGCCGTGGGTATCTCTATGGCTTTCGTGGATAGTGTCATTGTATATATACACTAGCCCCCTGGCTCAACAGGTGACTTCAACAAAAGAAAACCATGGACGTCAAGGATTAAAAAATGTAAACAAGACTTCTTGGTTGAAAAAAGAAATGTAAGGATAGATTTGGGCACGTTTTTTTAGCTAGGTACCTAGTCGTGCAAAACGTTGCGTAGTTAGGGCTAATGAGGCAAACCGCCGTTGGTTTTAACAATTTTCTTAAGAAGTGAATTATGTTTATGTGTACCTATACCCTCTCTCAACAGGTGACTGCAACAAATGAAGATCATTGATGTCTAGGATAAAGAAAGATAAGAAAAGACTACTTGGTTGAAAAAAGATGTGTGAAGATAGCTTAGGGCGCCTTTTTTTGCAAACCACCTAGTGGTTCAAATTGTTGAGTATTTAGGGCCAATATGGTACCCTCGGTGGGTTTTTACTTGGTTTTTTGGTGAGAGATTTTTGTATATCTGTACTAATACCTCCTCACCGCAGGTGACTATATGAAGGGAAGATCATTGAAGTCAAGAATGGTGAAAGAAAAGAGATACTTTTTCTTTGAAGAAAGGAGTTTGAATTAAGCTTAGTGCACGTGTTTAAGTTAGGCACGTAGTGGTGCAAAGCGTAGCGCAGTAAGGGCTCATAAGGCTACAAGCCGCGGGTTGGAACTCGGTTATGGTAAAGAGTTTAATGTTTATATGTGATTTAATCCTTACTCCCCAAAGGTGACTTTCGGAACAGAAGATCATTGATGATAGGAGTGAGGAAAGAAAAAGAAGATTTCTTGATTGAAGAAAGAAGTGTGAAAATATATTAAGGCTTGTGTTTTAAATAGGAATTTAGCGGTGCAAAACATTACGTAGTAAGAGCCAATAAGGAAACCCACTGTGGGTATCTGCGTGGTTTTTGTGGGAAGTATTACATTCATATTTGCACTAATCTTTTCTGTCTAAAGATGACTTAAACAAAAGATGATCATGGATGTAATGGATGAAGAAAAATAACAGAAGACTTTTTGGTGGAAAAAAGAAGTGTAAAGACAGCTTAGGGTGCGTTTTTAGTTAGGCACCTAGTGGTGCAAATCGTTGAATAGTTAATGCAAATAAGGCAACCGCCAATGATTTTTACGCAGTTTTTTTGGGGAGTGTTACAAGTTTATGTGTACTTATCCTATCCCACAACAGGTGACTGCAACAAAAGGAGATCATGGATGTCAAGGATTAAGAAAGATAAGAGAAGACTTTTTGGTAGAAAAAAAGTTTGAAGTTAATTTGGGGTAAGTAGGTCATGAATGTCAAGATTGAAGAAAGAAAGGAAGAGACTTCTTGGTTGAAGAAAGGAATGTGAAGAAAGCTTAGGAAGCGTGTTTTAGTTAGGCACTGTGCGGTGCAAAGCGTTGCGAAGTGAGACCCCTAAGGCAGTAAGAAATGGGTTTTTAAAGGTTTTTGTGGGGAGTGTTATGTGTTTATGTGAACTTATCCCCTCTCTCCACAGGTGACTTCAACAAAAAAGATTATGGGTGTCTAAATGAAGAAAGAGAGGAAAAGACTTCTTGGTTGAAGAAAGAAATGTGAAGAAAGCCTAGGGGGCGTGTATTAGTTAGGTACCTAACGGTGCAAAACGTTACGTCGTAAGGGCCCATTAGGAATCTGCCGTGGGTTTTACGTTGTGGTGAAGAGGGTTGTATATTTATGTGTACTATTCCCCGTCTCCACTGGTGACTTCAAGAAAAGAAGATCTTGGATACAAAGAATGGAGAAAGAAAAGAGAAAGTTTCTTTGTTGAAGAAATAAGTAAGAAGATAGCTAAGGTCAAGTGGCTAGGCTAGGCACTAAGCGGTGCTAAACGTTGCGTAGTTAGGGTTCATAAGGCTACTCGCCGTGGGTTTATACGCAGTTTTGGTGCGGAGTGTTTAATGTATTTTTTTACTAACCCCTTTTCTCCAAAGGTGACTTCAAAAAAAGAGGATCATGGATGTAAAGATTAAAGAAAGAAAGGAAAAGACTTTTTGGTTAAAGGAAGAAGTGTGAAGATAGCTTTTGGAGCGTGTTTTCGTTAGGTACTCAGTGGTGAAAAAAGATATGTAGTTGGGTATAATATGGCAACACGCCGTGGGTTTTTACGCGATTTTTGTTGGGATCATTATATTTATATCTGTCCTAATTCCCCGTCTCATCAGGCGACTTAAAAGAAATAGATTATATATGTCAATAATGAAAAAAGAAAAGAGAAGACTTAAAGGTTGAAGTAGGAATTGTTAAGATACATTAGTGCGCGTTTTTTGTTAGCCACTGAGCAGTGTAAAACGTTGCGTAGTTTGGGCCCATAAGACAACCCGCCGTGGGTATATACGCGGTTTAGGTAGGGAATGTTATATGTATATGTGTTCTAATCCAACCTATTCAAACTGGCTTCAAGAAAAGAAAATCATTGATGTCAAAATGGTAAAAGAAAATAGAAGACTTCTTTGTTGCAGAAAGAAGTGTGAAAAAAGCTAAAGGCAGCATTTTCAGTTTTCACTTAGTGGTGCAAAACGTTCTGTAGTTACGGCTCATAATAACAAGCCTTGGGTTTTTACGCGGTTATGGTAGGGAGTGTTATCTGAATATGTGTTCTAATTCCCACTCTTTACAGGTGTCTTCAAGAAAAGAAGATCATGGATATCAAGAATGAAGAAAGAAAAGATTTTTTCGTTGAAGAAAGAAGTGTGAAGATAGCTTAGGGCGAGTGTTTCAGTAAGGCACTTAGTGGTGCAAAACATTACGTAGTAAGGGCCCATAAGGAAAACCGCCGTAGGTATCTCCGTGGTTATGATGGGGAGTGTTATGTGTTATGTTCACTAATCCTTCCTCTCTACAGCTGACTTTATAAAGAATATAAAGGATGTCAACTACGAAGAAAGATAAGAGAAGACTTCTTGGTAGAAATAAAAGTGAGAAATAGCTTAAGGATTAGGTTTTAGTTAGGCACCTAGTGGTGCAAAAGGTTGCGTAGTTAGGGGCCAATGAGGCAAACCGCCTTTGGTTTTAACAATTTTCTTAAGAAGTGAATTATGTTCATGTATACCTATACCCTCTCTCAACAGGTAACTGCAACAAAAGGAGATCATGGATGTCAAGGATAAAGAAAGATAAGAAAAGACTTCTTGGTTTAAAAAAGATGTGTGAAGATAGCTAAGGGCGCCTTTTTTTGCAAAGCATCTAGTGGTGCAAAACGTTGCGTAGTTAGGGCCAATATGGTTACCCACCGTGGGTTTTTACGCGGTTTTTTTGGGGAGGATTTTTTGTATATATGAAATAATACCTCCTTTCCGCAGGTGACTTATTGAAGAGAAGATCATTGAAGTCAAGAATAATGAAAGAAAAGAGATACTTTTTCTTTGAAGAAAGAGTGTGAATTAAGCTTAGTGCACGTGTTTAAGTTAGGCACATAGAGGTGCAAAGCGTGGCGCAGTAACAGCTCATAAGGCTACAAGCCGCGGGTTGGAACGCGGTTATGGTAATGAGTGTTATGTTTATATGTGATTTAATCCCCACTCTCCACAGGTGACTTCAGGAACAGAAGATCATTGATGATAAGAGTGAGGAAAGAAAAAGAAGATTTCTTGATTGACGAAAGAAGTGAGAAAGCAAATGAAGGCTTGTGTTTTAAATAGGAATTTAGCGGTGCAAAACATTACGTAGTAATAGCCAATAAGGAAACCCACCGTGGGTATCCGCGTGGTTTTTGTGGGAAGTATTACATTCATATTTGCACTAATCTTTCCTCTCCAAAGCTGACTTAAACAAAAGATGATCATGGATGTTATGGATGAAAAAAAAATAACAGAAGACTTCTTGGTGGAAAAAAGAAGTGTAAAGATAGCATAGGGCGCGTTTTTAACTAGGCACCTAGTGGTGCAAATCGTTGAATAGTTAATGCAAATAAGGCAAACCGCCAATGATTTTTACGCAGTTTTTTTGGGGAGTGTTACAAGTTTATGTGTACTTATCCCGTCTCTCAACAGGTGACTGCAACAAAAGGAGATCATGGATGTCAAGGATTAAGAAAGATAAGAGAAGACTTTTTGGTGGAAAAAAGAAGTTTGAAGATAATTTGGGGCACGTTTTGTTAACTAGGCACATAGTGGTGCAAAACGTTGCATATTGAGGGCCCAAAAGGAGACCCACCGTGGGATATACGCGGTTTTGGTGAGGAGTTTATATGTATATGTTTACTTATCCCACCTCTCCAGAGTTGACTTCAAGAAAAGAAGATAATGGATTTCAAGAAAAAAGAAAGAAAAGAGAACACTTCTTGGTTGAAGAAACTAGTGTAAAGATAGCTTACGGCGCGTGTTTTAGTTAGGCGCACATTGTTAAAGGACGTTTTGTAGGTTAGGCAAATTGGGCAACGTGCCGTGGGTTTTTACGTAGTTTTTGTGTGAAATGTGATATGTATATCTGTACTAAGCCAACCTCCGCGGGGGTGACAATAGGAAAGTAGGTCATGAATGTCAAGAATAAAGAAATAAAGGAAGAGACTTCTTGGTTGAAGAAAGGAATGTGAAGAAAACTTAGGAAGCGTGTTTTAGTAAGGCACTGTGCGGTGCAAAACTTTGCGAAGTGAGGCTCCTAGGGCAGTAAGAAATGGGTTTTTAAAGGTTTTTGTGGGGAGTGTTTTGTGTTTATGTGAACTTATCCACCCTCTCCACAGGTGACTTCAAGGAAAAAGATTATGGGTGTCTAGAATCATGAAAGAGAGGAAAAGACTTCTTGGTTGAAGAAAGGAATTTGAAGGAAGCTTAGGGGGCGCGTTTTTAGTTAGGAACCTAACGGTGCAAAACGTAACGTAGTAAGGGCCCATTAGGAATCAGCCGTGGGTTTTACGTTGTAGTGGTGGAGATGGTTCTATGTTTATGTGTACTATTCCCCCTTCTCCACTGGTGACTTCAAGAAAAGAAGATCTTGGATACAAAGAATGGAGAAAGAAAAGAAAAGGTTTCTTTGTTGAAGAAATAAGTAAGAAGATAGCTAAGGTCAAGTGGCTAGGCTAGGCACTAAGCGGTGCTAAACGTTACGTAGTTAGGGTTCATAAGGCTACTCGCCGTGGGTTTATACGCAGTTTTGGTGCGGAGTGTTTAATGTATTTTTTTACTAACCCCTTTTCTCCAAAGGTGACTTCAAAAAAAGAGTAAAAATATTAAAAAGAGTAAAATAGAAGTATAACATTCATATTTGCACTAATCTTTCCTTTCTAAAGCTGACTTAAACAAAAGATGATCATATATGTTATGGATGAAGAAAAATAACAGAAGACTTCTTGGTGGAAAAAAGAAGTGTAAAGATAGCATAGGGCGCGCTTATAGCTAGGCACGTAGTGGTGCAAATCGTTAAATAGTTAATGCAAATAAGGTAAACCGCCAAGAATTTTTACGCAGTTTTTGGGAGTGTTATATGTTTATGTGTACTTATCCCATCTCTCAACAGATGACTGCAACAAAAGAAGATAATTGATGTCAAAGATAAAGAAATATAAGAAAAGACTTCTTGGTTGAAAAAAGATGTGTGAAGATAGCTTAGGGCGCCTTTTTTTGCAAAGCATCTAGTAGTGCAAAACTTTGCGTATTTAGGGCCAATATGGTAACCCGCCGTAGGTTTTACGCGGTTTTTTTGGGAAAGAATTTTTGTATATCTGTACTAATACTTCCTCTCCGCAGGTGACTTCATGAATAGAAGATCATTGAAGTCAAGAATGGTGAAAGAAAAGAGATACTTTTTCTTTGAAGAAAGGAGTGTGAATTAAGCTTAGTGCGCGTGTTTAAGTTAGGCATACAGTGGTGCAAAACGTTGCGCAGTAAGGGCTCATAAGGCTACAAGCCGCGGGTTGTAACGCGGTTATGGTAAAAAGTGTTATATATATGTGTGATTTAATCCCCACTCTCCACAGGTGACTTCCGGAATAGAAGATCATGATGATATGAGTGAGGAAAGAAAAAGAAGATTTCTTGATTGAAAAAAGAAGTGTGAAAGTAAATTAAGGATTGTGTTTTATATAGGAATTTAGCGGTGGAAAACATTACGTTGTAAGAGCCAATAAGGAAAACCCACTGTCGGTATCTGCGTGGTTTTTGTGGGAAGTATTACATTCAGATTTGCACTAATCTTTCATCTTTTATGCTGACTTAAACAAAAGATGATAATGTATGTTAGGGATGAAGAAAAATAACAGAAGACTTCTTGGTGGATAAAGAAGTGTGAGGATAGCTTTGAGCGCGTTTTTAACTAGGCACCTGGTGGTGCAAATCGTTGAATAATTAATGCAAATATGGCAAACCGCGAATGATTTTTACGCAGTTTTTTTGGGGAGTGTTATATGTTAATGTGTACTTATCCCAACTCTCAACAGGTGACTGCAACAAAAGGAGATCATAGATGTCAAGGATTAAGAAAAATAAGAGTAGACTTTTTGGTGGAAAAATGATGATTGAAGAGAGATTAGGGCGCGTATTTTAGCTAGGCACATGGTGGTGCAAAACCTTGCATATTGAGGGTCCCAAAAGGAAACCCGCAGTGGGTTTTACGCGGTTTTGGTGAGGGGTTTATATTTATATGTTTACTTATCCCAACTCTCCAGAGTTTACATTAAGAAAAGAAGATAATGGATTTCAAGAAAGAAGAAAAAAAAGAAAAGACATCTTGATTGAAGAAAGTAGTGTAAAGATAGCTTACGGCGCGTGTTTTAGTTGGGCGATTATTGTTAAAGAACGTTTCCTAGGTTAGGCAAATAAGGAAACGCGCCGTGGGTTTTTACGTAGTTTTTGTGTGGAATATTATATGTATATTAGTACTAATCCAAACTCCCCGCAGGTGACTTACAGGAAAGTAGGTCATGAATGTCAATAATGAAGAAAGAAAGGAAAAGTTTAATGAAGAAAGCATAGGAGGCGTGTTTTAGTTAGGCACCTACCGGTGCAAAACGTTACGTAGTAAGGGCCCATAAGGAATCTGCCGGGGGTTTTACGTTGTTGTGGTGGAGAGGGTTGTATGTATATGTGTACTATTCCCCTTCTCTACTAGTGACTTCAAGAAAATAAGATCATGGATATCAAGAATGGAGAAAGAAAAGAAAAGGCTTCTTTGTTAAAGAAAGAAGAAAGATGATAGCTAAGGTCAAGTGGTTAGGCTAGGCACTAAGCGGTGCTATACGTTGCGTAGTTAGGATTCATAAGGCTACTCGCCGTGGGTATTTACGAAGTTTTGGGGGGAATATTTAATGTATGTTTGTAGTAACCCCTTTTTTTCACAGGTTACTTCGAATAAAGATGATCAAGGATGTAAAGGATAAAGAAAGAAATGTAAATTCTTTTTGGTTAAAGAAAGAAGTGTGAAAATAGCTTTCGCAGCGTGTTTTCACTAGGCACTCAGTGGTGAAAAAGATACATAGTTGGGGCAAATATGGCAACCCGCCGTGGGTTTTCACGCGGTTTTTGTTGGTATCATTATATGTATATCTGTACTAATTCCCCGTCTAATCAGACGACTTAAAGGAAATAGATTATGTATGTCAATAATGAAGAAAGAAAAGAGAAGACTTAAAGGTTGAAGGAAGAACTGTGAAGATAACTTAGGGCGCGTGTTTTATATTGCCACTAAGCAGTGTAAAACGTTGCGTAGTTTGGGCCCATAAGGCAACCCGCCGTGGGTATATACTCGGTTGTGGTAGGGAATGTTATATGTATATGTGTACTAATCCAACCTATCCACAGCTGACGTCAAGAAAAGAAGATCATGGATATCAGGAATGAAGAAAGAAAAAGATTTCTTGGTTAAAGAAAGAAGTGTGAAGATAGCTTAGGGCGCGTGTTTCAGTAAGGCACTTGGTGGTGCAAAACATTGCGTAGTAAGGGCCCATAAGGAAAACCGCCGTAGGTATCTCCGTGGTTATGGTGGGGAGTGTTATGTGTAATGTTCACTAATTCTTCCTCTCTAGAGCTGACTTTAACAGTAGAATATAAAGGATGTTAAGAATGAAGAAAGATAAATGCATACTTCTTGGTTGAAATAAAAGTGAGAAGATAGCTTAGGGATAGTGTATTAGTTAGCCACCTAGTGGTGCAAAACGTTGCGTCGTTGAGGCCAATCGCCGTGTGTTTTTACGTGGTTTTTGTGGGGAATCTTTATATGTATATCTGTACTAATTCCCCCTTCTGGGCAGGTGACTTCAAGACAAGAAGATCTAGGATGTCCAGAAAAAGGAAAAAAGATATTACTTCCTGGTTGTAGAAAGAAGTGTAAAGATAGCTTAAAGTACGTGTTTTAGTTACCAACATATCGGTGCAAAACTGTGCATGGTGACGGCCAGTAAGGCCATCCGCCGTGGTTTTCTCTGTGGTTTTCGTTAATAGTGTCATATGTATATATGCATTATTCCCCCCTCTCAACAGGTGACTTCAACAAAAGAATACCATGGATGGAAAGGATAAAGAAAGGTAAGAGAACACTTCTTGGAATAAAAAAGAAATGTTACGAAAACTTTGGGAACGTTTTTATTAGCAAGGTACCTAATCGTGCAAAACGTTGCGTAGTTAGGGCCAAAAAGGCAAACCGCCGTTGGTTTTAACGATTTTTTGTTACGAAGTGATTTATGTTTATGTGTACTTAAACCCTTTCTCAACAAGTGACTGCAACAAAAGAAAGTCATTGATTTCAAGGATAAAGAAAGATAAAAAAAGACATCTTGGTTGAAAAAAGATGTGTGAATATAGCTTAGGGCGCCTTTTTTTGCAATGCACCTAGTGGTGCAAAACGTTGCTTAGTTAGGTCCAATATGGTAACCCGCCGTAGGTTTTTACGCGGTTTTTTTGGTGAGATTTTAGGTATATTTGTACTAATACCTCCTCTCCGCAGGTGACCTCATGAAGAGAAGTTCATTGAAGTCAAGAATGGAGAAAGAAAAGAGATACTTTTTCTTTGAAGAAAGGAATGTGAAATAAGCTTAGTGCGCGTGTTTAAGTTAGGCATTTAGCGGTGCAAAACGTTGCGCAGTAAGGGCTCATAAAGATACAAGCCGCGGGTTGTAACGCGGTTATGGTAAAGAGTGTTATATATATATATATATGTGATTAAATCCCCAATCTCTACAGGTGACTTCCGGAACAGAAGATCATTGATTACAAGAGTGAGGAAAGAAAAAGAAGATTTTTTGATTGAAAAAAGAAGTGTGAATATATATTAAGGCGCGTGTTTTAAATTGGAATTTAGCGATGCAAAACATTACTTAGTAAGGGCCAAAAGGGAAACCCACCGTGGGTATCTGCGTGGTTTTTGTGGGAAATATTACATTCATATTTGCACTAATCTTTCCTCTCCAAAGCTGACTTAAACAAATGATGATCATGGATGTTAAGGATGAAGAAATATAACAGAAGATTTCTTGGTGGAAAAAAGAAGTGTGAAGAAAGCTTAGGGCGCGTTTTTTACTAGGCACCTAATGGTGCAAATCGTTGAATAGTTAATGCAAAAAAGGCAAACCGCGAATAACTTTTACGCAGTTTTTTTGGGGAGTGTTATTAGTTTATGTGTACTTATCCCATCTCTCAAACGGTGACTGCAACAAAAGGAGATCATGGATGTCAAGGATTAAGAAACATAAGAGACGAATTTTTGGTGGAAAAAAGAATTTTGAAGATAGTTTAGGGCAAGTTTTTATAGCTAGGAAAATAGTGGTGCAAAACCTTGGAATTGGAATTTAGCGATGGCATATATAGGGACCAAAAGGAGACCAGTAGTGGGTTTTACGCGGTTTTGGTGAGAAGTTTATATGTATATGTTTACTTATCCCACCTCTCCAGAGTTTACTTCAAGAAAAGAAGATAATATATTTCAAGAAAGAAGAAAAAAAAAGAAGACTTCATGGTTGAAGAAAGTAGTGTTAAAATAGCTTACGGCGCGTGTTTTAGTTAGGCGCCTAATGTAAAAGAACGCTTGTTTTTATTCGGATTCTTATATGTATATAAGTACTAATCCAACCTCCCTGCAGGTGACTTAGTAGGGCATGAATTAGGGCTAGGATGTCCAGAAAAAGGAAAAAAGATATTACTTCCTGGTTGTAGAAAGAAGTGTAAAGATAGCTTAAAGTACGTGTTTTAGTTAGCAACATAGCGGTGCAAAACAGTACATGGAGTCGGCCAGTAAGGCCATCCGCCGTGGGTATCTCTGTGGTTTTCGTGAATAGTGTCATATGTATATATGCACTCTTCCCTCCTCTCAACAACAGACTTCAACAACAGAAGACCATGGATGGCAAGGATAAAGAAAGGTAAGACAAGACTTCTTGGATGAAATAAGAAATGTTAAGTTAGCTTAGGGCACGTTTTTTTAGCAAGGTACCTAGTCGTGCAAAACGCTGCGTAGTTAGGGCCAATGAGGCAAACCGCCGTTGGTTTTAACGATTTTTTGTTACGAATTGATTTATGTTTATGTGTATTTAAACCCTCTCTCAAAAGGTGACTGCAACAAAAGTAGTATTGTCAAGGATAAAGAAAGATAAGAAAAGACTTCTTGGTTGAAAAAAGATGTGTGAAGATCGCTTAGGGCGCCTTTTTTTGCAAACCACCTAGTGGTGCAAATCGTTGCTTAGTTTGGGCCAATATGGTAACCCGCCGTGGGTTTTTACGCGGTTTTTTTGGTGAGGGTTTTTTGTATATCTGTACTAATACCTCCTCTCCGCAGGTGACTTCATTAAGAGAAGTTCATTGAAGTCATGAATGGAGAAAGAAAAGAGTGATTACAAGAGTGAGGAAAGAAAAAGAAGATTTCTTGATTGAAAAAAGAAATATGAATATTTATTAAGGCACGTGTTTTAAAATTCAATTTAACGGTAAAAAACATTACGTAGTAAGGGCAAATAAGGAAACCCACCGTGAGTATCTGCGTGGTTTTGGTGGGAACTATTATATTCATATTGGCATTAACCTTTCCTCTCAAAAGCTGACTTAAACAAAAGATGATCATGAATGTTAAGGATGAAGAAAAATAACAGAAGACTTCTTGGTGGAAAAAAGAAGTGTGAAGGAAGCTTAGGGCGCGTTTATAACTAGGCACCTTGTGGTGCAAATCGTTGAATAGTCAATGCAAATAAGGCAAACCGCGAATGACTTTTACGCATTTTTTTGGGGAGTGTTATATATTTATGTGTACTTATCCCATCTCTCAACAGGTGACTGCAACAAAAGGAGATCATGGATGTCAAGGATTAACAAGGATAAAAGAAGACTTTTTGGTGGAAAAAAGAAGTTTGAAGATAGTTTAGGGTGCCTTTTTTAGCTAGGCACATAGTGGTGCAAAACGTTGCATTGTGAGGGACCAAAAGGAGACCAGTAGTGGGTATTACGCGGCTTTGGTGAGGAGTTTATGTGAATATGTTTACTAATCCCACCTCTCCAGAGTTGACTTCAAGAAAAGAAGATAATGGATTTCAAGAAAGAAGAAAGAAAAGAGAAGACTTCTTGGTTGAGGAAAGTAGTGTAAAAATATCTTACGGCGCGTGTTTTAGTGAGGCGCTTATTTTTTAAGAACGTTTTGTAGGTTAGGCAAATAAGGAAACGCGCCGTCGGTTTTTACGTAGTTGTTGTGTGGAATGTTATATGTATATATGTACTAATCCAACCCCTCCAAAGGTGACTTACAGGAAAGTAGGTCATGAATGTGAAGAATGAAGAAAGAAAAGAAAAGGCTTCTTGGTTGAAGAAAGGAATGTGAAGAAAGCTAAGGAAGCGTGTTTTAGTTAGGCATCTACGGTGCAAAACGTTATGTTGTAAGGTCCCATAAGGAATCTGCCGTGGGTTTTACGTTGTTGTGGTGGGTAGGGTTGTATGTATAAGTGTACTATTCCCCCTTTTCCACTGGTGACTTCAAGAAAAGAAGATCATGGATATCAAGAATACGAGAAAGAAATCCGAAGGCTTCTTTGTTGAAGAAAGAAGTAAGAAGATAGCTAAGGTCAAGTGGCTAGGCTAGGCACTAAGCGATGCTAAACGTTGCGTAGTTAGGGTTCATAAGGCTACTTGCCGTGGGTTTATACGCAGTTTTGGTGGGGATTGTTTAATGTATTTTTTTACTAACCCTTTTTCTCCACAGGTGACTTCAAAAAAAGAGGACCATGGATGTAAAGATTAAAGAAAGAAAGAAAAAGACTTTTTGGTTAAAGAAGGAAGTGTAAAGATAGTATTCGGAGCGTGTTTTCGTTAGGTACTCAGTGGTGAAAAAAGATACGTGGTTGGGTATAATATGGCAACACGCCGTGGGTTTTTACGCAGTTTTTGTTGGGATCAGTATATGTATATCTTTACTAATTCCCCGTCTCATCAAGCGACTAAAAGGAAATAGATTATGTATGTCAATAAAGAAGAAAGAAAAGAGAAGACCTAAAGGTTGAAATAAGAACTGTGAAAACTTAGGGCGCGTGTTTTAGTTAACCACTAAGCAGTGTAAAACATTGCGTAGTTTGGGCCCATAAGGCAAAGCGCCGTGGGTATATACGCGGTGTTGGTAGGGATTGTTATATATATGTGTACTAATCCAACCTATCCACAGCTGACTTCAAAAAAAAGATCATGGATATCAAGAATGAAGAAAGAAAAAGATTTCTTGGTTAAAGAAAGAAGTGTGAAGATAGCTTAGGGCGCGTGTTTCAGTAAGGTACCTAGAGGTGCAAAACATTACGTAGTAAGGGCCCATAAGGAAAACCGCCGTAGGTATCTCCGTGGTTATGGTGGGGAGTGTTATGTGTTATGTTCACTAATCCTTCTTCTCTACAGCTGACTTTAACAGAAGAATATAAAGGATGTCAAGTATGAAGAACGATAAATGTATACTTTTTGGTTGAAATAAAAGTTAGAAGATAGCTTGGGGAAAGTGTTTTAGTTAGGCACCTAGTGGTGCAAAACGTTGCTAAGTTAGGGCCAATATGGTAACCCGCCGTGGGTTTTTAACCGGTTTTTTTGGTGAGGGTTTCATTGTTTTTCCGTACTATTACCTCCTCTCCGCAGGTGATTTCATGAAGAAAAGTTCATTGAAGTCAAGAATGGAAAAAAAAGAGATACTTTTTCTTTGAAGAAAGGAGTGTGAATTAAGCTTAGTGCGCGTGTTTAAGTTAGGCACTTAGCGGTGCAAAACGTGGCGCAGTAAGGGCTCATAAGGCTACAAGTCGCGGGTTGTAACGCGGTTATGGTAAAGAGTGTTATATTGTTATGTCCCGGGTTAATTTCCCTGACGTGGTTCAAATCTCTTTCGCGTGGAGGTCTATTCGTGTGCTGCGCAATTCGCATATTGGAATTTTCCCACTGCTTACCTGTCACTCGGGTGCTTGCGTCGCCTCGAGGGAGGAGGGGGCAAGCATGCGAACGCAGCTCGCGAATATGACTAAATATGGGAATGAAGCGCAGTAAAATGCTGAATCCGGGGTGCGACCGGATGCCGCGATCAAATAAAAACCCCGCGGAACCTTCATTCCGGGTCTTTCGTCGAGGGGCCGTGTACGCGTCGGGAGGGGGAGCCGAGAGCCGTGGGAGCGGAGACTCGCCGATTGACCCGGGGTTCGCCGCAGGACGAGATACTCGCGCCGAAGTCGCTCTTGTTTAAATACAAACTCCTAGCGAAAGACCCCGTCTCTTTTATTTCACCGTACCAACTCGCCAATTGGACCACCTTCGTCGTCCGGAAATTCCTCAGCGTTAGTCAAGATCCTTTTCTGAGACGTCCCTTGTCGCGCTGTCCTCGAGGGGACACGACAACTTTGGTGGAGGCGCCGGGTACTGCATTATTTGTAAGACAACGCAGAAGAGGATCCGCAGAAGGACTCGGCCAAAGGCGTGGTCGTGGTACGGTAAGTATTCTTCCGTTCTTTTTTTCTCTTCTTCTTCTTCTTCTTTGTGCGGGATTGGACTAGAGAGGAATCGGCAGTAAGGCCGATCTTCCTAGCAAAGGGGGGTTAATTGATTAATGCATAATTGTTGATACATTGTTACGGAGTAGGCATCGGTGGCTACGCTGTCTTCTTTTTAATTTTTTTTATTGAATTAACTGTTCGCCTCTCCTGCCATTTCTCCGACTGAATCCTACAAAGTGGTCCCGACTTTGCCAGGATTACGGGAGGACCACGGTCTTGACCGGTTTAAGGTGTACAACTTACTCCTGGGCATTCGGCCCGAAATCCTTTTATCATATAGCGCTTTCTTTCGCGTGTATTAGCGTTAAGTATATCTGCCTTTTCTTGTTAGTTAGAATATTTTTTTTGGGGGGTTGCTTTCCGTGTGTTTATGAATAACGACCAGCGAAGGAGTCGCAGGATCCGAGGGGATTCGCCCGTATATTACGCGCTAGTCCGTCCGCGACAGGGTGTGGCCCGTGAAGTCGCAGGGGAAACGGAACCGGGTGAGGCGCGTGCGATACTCACGGGAGGAGAGCAGGACGAGATCGGAAGTACCGCCGATAGAGTAATCCTCACGGAAGGTTCAGATACCGGCATGGCCGAGAGGGAAGACACATATGGGGGGGAACCGCGAGGGAGATCGAGGGCACAGGGGTGCAATTTGACACCCCCGACGTTCAGCGGGCACCCATGGGAAGACGTAAATACATTTCTTTCCAAATTTAACAGAATTGCAGCCGCAAATGCGTGGGATGAAGAAACAAAGATCCGTTTGATACCATGCTTTTTAACGGAGACTGCGGGTAGATGGCTTAATGCGTAAGCGGGTTACGACCCGGAGAACGGCACCCTCGAGGGGGATTGGCAAGGATTTTGCCGGTCCATTAGAATTGCGTTCAGAGGGGTGTGGGCCGCGGAATTGAAAGAATGTGAGTTGAGGGAAAGGAAGCAGGGTCCTAATGAGCCAATCGACGACTACTTCTATGACGTGAGAGCCTTGTGTAGGGAGGTTGACCCTGAAATGGCCGACCGGGAAGTCGTTCGGCACTTGATAAAGGGGCTCCGACCCGCATTGGTGCGCGTGGTCGTCCCGGCAAGACCAGAAACGCCTACGCAGGTGCTCGGATGCCTAAAAGCGTACGAGGAAGCCGACTTCATTGCACAAGTAAATACAAGAACGCCGGCCCACCAACCCGGGAGGAGGATGACACAAGGGGAAAGAAAAGAGGGGTCCGAGAGCGTTCGGCAGTTGGAAAGGGAGATCCGCGAGCTCAAACGGGTGATCGAGAGGGAAAGAATCGGCCCGAGGGAGGATAGGCGGGGTGCGGATGACAAATGGCTGCCCGCGTCGAGAGGTAGGCGAGACGCACCACGATGGCAAGAGGGCCCTAGACGGGTCGGGGGACCCAGTCGTACTAACGACGGAAGACCCATATGCTACCGCTGTAGGGCAGTGGGCCATGTCGCAGCGGTTTGCCCGACGGCCGATAGCGGAGGAACGAGGTGTTACCAATGTCAGGGGATGGGTCACAGAGCGGCCGAATGCCCATCACGCAGGAGGGACCATCCTCGGGACTACCAGGCAAAAAACGAGCGTCCGCAGGCCAAGTAGGGGGTACGCCTGTCGGAAGCATTGGAGAAAGATCCCTCCTAACGATCGAAGGCGCGATTAATGGACGTGAGTACCCGATCATATTGGACACAGGAGCCGTGATTAGTGTTATAAGTAGCGAAATTATCGACCCCCAATGTGTGAAACCAAGACGACTACGTATACGTTTGGCGAATGGAAACCCCGGAGAAACACTGGGAGAAGCGGAATTATGCGTGCAAATCGGAGGAATGTGTTTTAGGGAGAATGCGGCAGTTATGGATGGGTTAGTTGGACCCCTTTTGCTTGGCCATAACTTTTTGAAACGTCATAAAGCAATAATAAATTATGATAAGTGTGATGTCACCCTCAAGGGGGCCCTCGGCGAGACAGTGGTGCAAATGATGGGATCTGAAATTCGTGGCGAAGAAGCCCGATGTTGGGTAGCGCAAGACTTGTGGGGGGGTGACCTCATGGCCCGAGGCCTTCCCGAGCTGCCAGGGGTGAGTCACCAAAAGTGGTCACTGAAGGGTGACGTCACGGTGCCACCCGGGGACGGGGTTGATTGTAGGTTGGATGGACCGAGGCCGTCAGGCGGAGGACGAATAGTTCCGGCCAGACGCTTAACCGATGAGGGTCTGAGCCTGGGGGTCGTCCGCCCTGAGGGGGAATATATGATCGCCACCCTTTTCAACCATCGAAGGGTGCCAAGAGGGTTGCTCGCGGGGACCACGGTAGGCGAATGGCCGCCCAGGGACGCATGCAAGTCAAGGGATGAAGGGGAGGGAACCCTGTCGGCTAGTTATGTTCGCTATGAGGACGAATGGACCGAAAGCACAAACGTGAATCAGGAATTAGACAGTGAGTCTAGGAGAAGCGTGAATGATCTGATCGCGGAATATCGGGATATTTTCGCGTGGACGCCGGCCCAAATGGGGAGGACCAGCTTAGTCGAACATTCGATCGAATTAACCAGCGACAAGCCCATACACCTGCCCCCGTATCGAGTGTCACACGCAGAAAAGGAGATAATTAGAAAACAGGTGGATGAAATGCTTGAATTGGGCGTGATACGACCCTCAACATCGCCTTGGTCAGCACCGGTCGTCCTGGTAAAGAAAAAGGATGGCGGGGTACGCTTTTGTGTAGATTACCGAAAATTGAATACGGTTACGAGGAAGGACAGATACCCACTACCTGTGATCGATGACTTGTTAAGTCATTTGGGTAACGCGAGGTACTTCACGAGTCTAGACCTACTTAGTGGATATTGTCAGATTCCGATTAGAGAGGGAGATAAGGATAAGACGGCTTTTGCAACACCCGATGGGCTGTATGAATTCAATGTGTTACCATTCGGGCTAACCTGTGCACCGGCCAGTCTTCAGCATCTCGTCGACACCGTACTGTCGGGGTTGAAGTGGAAGAAGGCGTTAGTATACCTAGATGACATTTTAGTGGAGGGCGAAACGTTTGAGGAAATAATTGGTAACCTTAGGGAGGTTTTCGATAGGTTACGTGCGGCAGGACTTACTCTAAAGCCTTCTAAGTGTCACTTTGGCATGACGGAGCTTGGAGTTTTAGGCAACATCGTAAGCAGCGACGGGATCGCTCCGGATCCTAGTAAAGTAAGAGGTGTTAAAAATTTTCCGCGACCTAAAAAAGTCAAAGACGTACAGAGCTTCCTTGGCCTTGCAAACTATTATCGTAAGTTTATCAAGGACTTCTCTAGAATTGCGAAACCTCTGCACACACTCACTAAAAAGGATGTTAAATTTGATTGGGACGAAGATACACAAAAGGCCTTTGAAAACCTAAAGGATGCTTTGATCTCGGCACCAGTTTTAACCCATTTCGACCCTAAAGCACCAACTGAGATAAGAGCTGATGCCTGTGGCTATGGAGTAGGGGCCATTCTCCTCCAAGGGGAAAAATCACAATTACGCCCTGTCGCCTACGCCTCGCGAACATTATCTAAGGCGGAACAAAATTACTTTATAACAGAAAAGGAGTGTCTCGCTGTTGTGTGGGCGTTCAATCATTTTAGGCCGTATATCTGGGGGAAAAAAGTAACCGTAGTAACTGATCATCATAGCCTATGCTGGTTGAAAACTGTAAAGGACCCCACAGGCAGATTGGGCTGGTGGAGATTACGGTTAATGGATTACGATTATGAGGTTCGACACAAGTCTGGTCGTTTACATAGCGATGCAGATTGCCTTTCAAGGTACCCTACATCCGATCCCACGCCTGAAGAAGTAAACGAAGTAGAGGAGATACCGCTGCTAGCGATAGCTAGCGGGGAAGTCGCGACTGCGCAAAAGGACGATCCTGACTTGCAACCCATTTTAAGGGCTCTTGAGACTCCCGAGGTGGAAGACGGGCGTATTGCGAAGCAAGTTGCGAACTACCTAATTAAAGACGGGTTACTTCTACGGAAGAATGCGGGCGTGAGGGGAAATCAGTACCTTACGGTGATCCCAAAATCCTTGCAAAGGGAAATAATGTATTCACACCATGACGATCCTTTGTCAGGTCACCTAGGATTCAGTCGAACGTATGATAAGATCAAAATCCGTTATTATTGGGTGGGAATGAAGTCCGACATCCTCAAGTATGTGAGGGGGTGCCCAGATTGCCAATCGCGAAAGGGGCCGAATCAGAAGGCTGGCGGTTTTCTACAGGCGATTCAGGCCGGAAGGCCATTCGAGAAGATCGGCGTAGATTTACTAGGGCCGTTCCGTCGAAGTAGAAACGGAAAGGTGATGATAGTAGTGGCCACAGACTATGGGACGCGATGAGCAGAGACGAAGGCCCTTCCGAATGGAACAGCGGAACCGGTCGCCAAATTTCTGTTAGAAAATATAATTTGCCGGCACGGGGCACCGAAGGCGATCCTGACGATAGGGGTAAGGTTTTTCAATCAGATATGGTAAGGACCTTGCTGAAGAGTATGGGTATCATTAGTAGTTTCACGACCGCGTACAGACCTCAGACCAATGGGCTTACCGAGCGTCTTAATAAGACCCTCGCGGAGATGCTAAGTGCCTTCACAGGCGATCAGCAAAAGGACTGGGACGAGTTTTTACCCCAGGTAACGTTTGCATACAACACAACGAAACAAGGGACCCTAGGAGAGACGCCCTACTTCTTGGTACACGGAAGAGAAGCGAAACTACCGTCAGAAGTAATGGTTACTTCGGAAGACGAGGGGGCCTGGAGTAAGGAGAGAGAGAGGTTAGACGAGGCGCGGAGAATCGCGCTAGAGAGACTAGGGAGGAGGCAGAGGAAGGAAGCTAAGCGTTATGATGAGTCACGGAGGGATGTGACCTTCCAACCAGGGGATCTGGTGAGATTGTATACGCCGACGAGGAAAGTCAGGAAAAGTGCTAAGCTGTTACCACAATTTCACGGGCCGTACAAAGTCATTAAGCAGGTAGGACCGGTAAACTATGAGATAGAGAAGGGGAAAGGGAAAATTGATGTGGTGCATGTCGCTCGCATGAGCAAATATTATCAAAGGTCTGATGAATAAAGGTTGTGCTTGTATTAATGTGTCTCTTTTATTACAGAGAAAAAAACGGCTGGGGGGAAAGGAAATTAAGGATTAATGGCAATGATACCCGACCAATCTGGGAGGACCTGTTGCGTCCATTTCTGTAATGCTCGGACATTAATTGGAATTTTAATTTTATGTACAGTCTTAGTGAATGTTCACGTGACGGAGCCGAAAGGGATCCCTAAGAGAATTAGTGCGGGGGCTTACTGGAACCCCTTAAAGGTTTTGGCCTATGAGGCGTCCGTTCCACGACTTTTTAAAACAAAGTGGGCTGGACTGGAGATTAAATTCTCGCGGACGGGGATCTCTTGCAACACCGCAACCGCAGGCGGCGGAGGGGTTGACGAATTATGCGAAACAATCAGTGCTTTGGATGACGCGACGGCAAATTTGGATAGTGCCGTGCGCAGTATGAATAATTCCTGGATTACTCTTGAACCCAGACGTGGGAGAGGGAAACGTGGGATCAATTTTTTGGGTAATGCCCTGTCTTGGTGTTGCAGCGTAGCCACCGAAAATGACTTGAAAATGGTGGAAGACTCGAATGCGAAATTAGAGTTGAAAATACATGAGCTGGGGGTGGCGTTTAAAGGGGAGCACGTGTACGTAGAGGAAGCCCGGGAGGAGCTGAACCGCTACGCGGAAGAAACGACGAAAACAGTGAGGAACATAAATGCCCACCTGCAAAGGGCAGTAGAGGGATATCAGCGAAGATTGACAGCGGGTATGGGAGCTATTTCAAATGTCTCGGCAAACCTCTTTAGGATTACACATGTGATTTATAAAAATTTGCACAGTCAGCGGACGTTGCTCGCTCTTTTGAGGGAGCAGGAGGCCATTAATTTATGCAGAAACAATTTATTTCCTGTCTCTATAATACCGCTCAACTACCTTCAGAAAGAAATTGTTTGGACTCGGAGAGTTTTAGCAGGTGCCGGTTACGAATTAGCCGAGGCTGACGCTGCTGAACTAGCGTCGTTAAAAATCTCTGACTGCTCATTCGCGAGGGGCGAAATTCTAGTTAAAATTAAGTTGCCGATCATCAAATTGGGTGCAAAATGGGAGCTGTTCGAAATTATCTCAATTCCCTTCGCTTGGAGGAAGGAAACGTGTGCAATTATGCAAGGCATCATGTACGCAGCCGTTGACCGTGATCGATTACGCGTCATCAACGGCCCCGCGTTGCACGATTGCCGACCTCACCAGGACAAACTGTGTTTCT
This sequence comes from Hetaerina americana, assembly GCF_022747635.1. Classification (NCBI taxonomy): domain Eukaryota; kingdom Metazoa; phylum Arthropoda; class Insecta; order Odonata; family Calopterygidae; genus Hetaerina; species Hetaerina americana. The sequence continues at coordinate 69,712 of NW_027286722.1, forward strand.
TACCCCGAATGAGAGCGGACGGTGTCAATGGACCGCGATGTGTCGCTCAGATGTTCAAAGGGGCAACAGCCGAACAACTTAACGAAGCGTGTACTATCAAGTGCCAACCGAGCACAGGCACCATAGTAGGGGAAGTTGGATTCGAAAAGTACATTATTGCTCACCCGCCACCCCAAATTCAAATTAAATGCGTGAATCAAAACTATAATATAAATTCTACTTTGGAGGGACCAGGGGCTCTCGAACTAAAGGTTCCGTGTGAATGTGAGGCCAAAATTTCAGACGACATTCACGTCCCGGCTATCTTCCCGTGTCAAACACGAAACGACACCGAATTTAACCCTACCCATTTAGTCCCATCCATTTGGACCACTCTTAAAACAGTCATGGTAGATCCACGGAGGCCGAGATCAATTCCAGAATTCGCACACTTAGACAACTTCCTTAATAGAAATTGGACATTGAAGCTACCTCATTTAAATTTGACGAGACCGGATTGGTCAGTAGAATTTTCGGACGCAACAGAAACCTCCTCAGATGCGTGGGGAACAGCCTTGGGAGGAATTGGACTGACCTGGTGTATTTTACTCACTTTGGCATGTGTATACCTTCTATATAAAGTCCAAAACCTGGAGAAGCATATGGTCTACCTGGTAAAGACGGAAAACGGTACGGAGTTGTTCACCGTGAGGAGCACGAGGAACGTGGGAAAGGTGAGTGTTGTGAAGATAATTTGATTCTGTTTTTCCCCTCCAGGTGGAAAAAACATCTTTGTTATGTTTTTAACTGCAAGAACGGGGGGCAGAATAAGAGGAGCCAAGAAAGGGTTCACACTATACGGACGGGGAATCCCGTATAGAGAGAGAGTCCTCGGATGGGACAGTTAAAAGAAAGGGTTCGCACTATACGGACGGGGAATCCCGTATAGAGAGAGAGTCCTCGGATAGGACAGTTGAAAGAAAGGGTTCACACTATACGGATGGGGAATCCCGTATAGAGAGAGAGTCCTCGGATAGGACAGTTAAAAGAAAGGGTTCGCACTATACGGACGGAAAATCCCGTATAGAGAGAGACTCCTCGGATGGGACAGTAAAAAGAAAGGGTTCGCACTATACGGACGGGGAATCCCGTATAGAAAGACAGTCCTCGGATGGGACAGTTATTCTGTTTTTTCTCCTCAAGGTGGTAAAAACATCTTTGTTATGTTTTTAACTGCAAGAAGGGGGGGCAGAAAAAGAGGAGCCAAGAAAGGGTTCACACTATACGGACGGGGAATCCCGTATAGAGAGACAGTCCTCGGATGGGACAGTTAAAAGAAATACTTGCAGGGGTGTCTGAAGGAAGCACATGGGGACAGCGAGAGAAGAGGGGCCGGCAAGGGGCCTCACCCCATGCGGATGGAGAATCCCGCATGGAAGGACAGTCCCAGGGTGGGACAGTCGAAAGGGAAGTTACCGGGGTAACCGGGGAAAGTAAATGGGGACCTAGAAAGGGGTCTTGCCATTGAGAGCTTAAGCAAACTTGAATAGGGGTCATTGACCACTCGGCCGAAGGAGGAGACGCTCGAAAAATCAGCTGATAGACCCCGAGACACCTCCCGTTCGGAAGAAAGGGAGGGGGGCTGTGAGGAATGTTGCCTCGCGAATTGGGATCCCAAGAGAAAAAAAAGAACCCGTTGTAAGAGAATTATTAGTGCACTTAAGTGACTGGTTAACCATGGTAGTATATGCAAATAAGTATTAGCGACGTAAGCATAAGACCTAGGTTTAAAGGGGGAAACGAATGAGCAATCCGGGAGGATTGCATATGAACCTTTGTTATGTTTAGTTAATGTAATGTAGTAGAGAATAGTCATAGGTTATTGGTGATGAATCCCATTGATTGCCTGTGGAGGAGGATGGAATGGGTGGACTGATCAACCATCTCTTCCCCTTTTTCTCAGGGTCAACCAAGGGGAGTCGAAGTCGAAACGTAAGTCACCTCGGAGAAGAATGAAGGGGATTAAATGTCACATTTGTCTATTGGGAATGCTGGTTTGGGTCGCTTATGGGATGAAGCACCTGGGGGAAGTGCCAGTAGATATTACGGCGGGAGCCTTGTTTAGAACTTTACCTGATGTAACGGTTTACGAGACGTCATACCCTCTTGTTTGGAAAATCCCTTTTAACCCAAGGAGAGAGCTGGAAAATTTCGGATTGTATGCATCCAACTGCGCAAGGGAGAGTCACCCAGGAATTTGTGAGGCCATACATGCGTCTCTGGCCCTGGCCTTCAATAACTGGAATCCAAGGTATTGGGCTGATCCATTGACGGAGGCACCGCTGACATCGGATGGAGGGGCGTTTTCATCCTCTTTCATCCTCCCGATGTGACGGCACGCGGAGCGAGTCGTCATATCGGAGGCAGAGGCTGAGGAAGTCGAGGAGAGGATGGACAACCTTGGCGACTTACTCACACTGCCCGCACAGAGCATGGCGATCCCAGAGCATGGAGCGATACCTGGAGGATCTGGCTGGGGTGTCTTGGCCTACCTCCAATCCGTCATCGCTTCGCAGACGGGGGTCCTCAGGGCTTGCCAGGCACGGAGACTCTCCCCGGAGCTCATCAACCTTCCGACCCTCAAGGAGCGGCTACAGGCGGTTCGACGGACCATCGGGACGACGGACTATGACTTGGCTATTAGGCACTTCTCCAGGTATTACATTTTACCCTTGTTGGACTGTTTGTTATCTCCAACACACCTCTACCTTATCCTACTGGTCCCGCTACACAAAAAAATGCATTCCGTGACTCTACGAACCTTCCTACCCATACCTTTTGCCCGAGGAGAAGATACCTGCCTAATGGAAATGAACCCCCTGCATCTGGCTGTCATACACACCAGAGGGGGTATGAGTCTCAAAGTCCTCGCATGCAACATCTACACCGACGAGCTATGCATGCTGGCGGACCCGCTTGGAGACACGCTGGGGACCATCAAGTGTGCCGAGGCAATGGTCAAGGGGGCCACGGCTAAGGAGATGACGGCGTCCTGCCCAATAGCGTGTGGGAGATCGCCTGATAGCATCGTTACGAAGATCAGTAGTGAAGTGTATGTGATAACCCACCCCCCAAGGAATTCGACAATCTTCTGTGGTGATAGAATTAACGCAACTCTGGAAGAAAATTTTAAAATCGGTGCATACAAGCTCACTAATCCATGCGCGTGCAGACTGAAATTGGGGACTTCTACTTTTTCGTCACAATACCCTTGTGAATCAAAAGATGCAAAAGGTAAAGTACATCGAGTTATGCCAGCTGCTTGGGCTCCCATAACTTCTTTGAAATTACCACCGTATGACGACCGCAATTTTGCCGTCTGTACCAATTTGACCGAATGCTTGCATGTAGCACGTATGACGGCTCCTACTATGACGAATATAAATCAGGCTACCTTTCTTTATTTAACATGTAAAGGCATCATTGCTCTGTTTTCGTCTTTGATAATATTTTCGTATTGCCTGTATCAGTGTGTTTGGTGTATAAAGGACAGTTACTTCCAGACAGTTGAACGCCCCTGGAACCGTACGCGCCAGGAAAGTACTCAGTTGCAGGTCGGGGACTGTGGCCCGACAGTGCACTTTCGAAAACCACCCGAGACTAAGGCACCCATCCCACCACCTAATTCCCTAATCCCCAAAGTGGCATTACCCACTCTGTATGAAAACGTTGACGGTAGTGACGGCCTTGTTGAAGATCAATATTTGGCGATGCAACCAATAGGCATAAGGAGAGACACATAATGGTATTTTCAGATGATTTTTACTAGTGTTTTTGAGGGTTAATGGCATTTTCAGTAGGTGAAGGACACGTATAAGATTCAAGTGAACTCTGTAGTTTCAGCATTTTGTATCGATGTGTTTTTACTGTTTGGTGTGTTACTGTTTCCTAGACTAAGAGTGCTTCTATATTTCATTTGTTCTTGGTTTTGTTACAGATGAACTTAGGCCTTATTGTATTTGTGATGAAAATTGTATTTGAACCTTATTGTATTTGTGATGAAATTTGAAATTGGTATTTGAACCTTATTGTATTTGTGATGAACATTGTATTCTCCGGCAAAAGCGGCGAACTCGTGTCTTCGGCTAGAGATGAGAGAAGCTTCAACGGATACCTCTCAAGGCTTCGTCCGGAGGCCGAAGTTTTGAGGGGGGGTAATGTTATGTCCCGGGTAAATTTCCCCGACGTGGCTCAATTCTCTTTCGCGTGGAGGTCTATTCGTGTGCTGCGCAATTCGCATATTGAAATTTTCCCACTGCTTACCTGTCACTCGGGTGCTTGCGTCGCCTCGAGGGAGGAGGGGGCAAGCATGCGAACGCAGCTCGCGAATATGACTAAATATGGGAATAAAGCGCAGTAAAATGCTGAATCCGGGGCGCGACCGGATGCCGCGATCAAATAAAAACCCCGCGGAACCTTCATTCCGGGTCTTTCGTCGAGGGGCCGTGTACGCGTCGGGAGGGGGAGCCGAGAGCCGTGGGAGCGGAGACTCGCCGATTGACCTGGGGTTCGCCGCAGGACGAGATACTCGCGCCGGAGTCGCTCTTGTTTCAATACAAACTCCTAGCGAAAGACCCCGTCTCTTTTATTTCACCGTACCAACTCGCCAATTGGACCACCTTCGTCGTCCGCGAATTCCTCAGCGTTAGTCAAGATCCTTTTCTGAGACGTCCCTTGTCGCGCTGTCCTCGAGGGGACACGACAATATATATATGTGATTAAATCCCCACTCGCCACAGGTGACTTCCGCAAAAGAAGATCATTGATGACAAGAGTGAGGAAAGAAAAAGAAGATTTCTTGATTGAAAAAATAAGTGTGAATATATATTAAAGCACGAGTTTTAAATTCAAATTTAGCGGTGCAATACATTACGTAGTCAGGACCAATAGGGAAACCCACTGTGGGTATCTGCGTGGTTTTGGTGGGAAGTATTATATTCATATTTGCACTAATCTTTCCTCTCATAAGCTAATATAAACAAAAGAAGATCATGGATGTTAAGGATGAAGAAAAAAACAGTGGACTTCTTTAACTTATAACTAGGCACCTAATGGTGCAAATCGTTGATAAGTTAATGCAAATAAGGCAAACCGCGAATGATTTTTAAGCAGTATTTTGTGGGAGTGTTATATGTTTATGTTTACTTATCCCATCTCTCAACAGGTGACTGCAACAAATTCCCCATTTTCCACTGGTTACTTCAAGAAAAGAAGATCATGAATATCAAGAATGGAGAAAGAAAAGAGAAGGCTTCTTTGTTGAAAAAAGAAGTGAGAAGATAGCTAAGGTCACGTGGTTAGGCTAGGCACTTAGTGGTGCAAAATGTTGCGCAGTAAGGGCTCATAAGGCTACAAGTTGCGGGTTTTAACGCGGTTATGGTAAAGAGTGTTATATATATATATATATATATATATATATATATATATATATATATATATATATATATGTGATTAAATCCCCACTCGCCACAGGTGATGACAACAGTGAGGAAAGAAAAAGAAGATTTCTTGATTGAAAAAAGAAGTGTGAATATATATTAAGGCGCGTGTTTTAAATTGAAATTTAGCGGTGCAAAACATTACGTAATCAGGGCCAATACGGAAACCCACCGTGGGTATCTGCGTGGATTTGGTGGGAAGTATTATATTCATATTTGCACTAATCTTTCCTCTCTTAAGCTGACTTAAACAAAAGATGATCATGGATGTTAAGGATGAAGAAAAATAACAGTGCACTTCTTGGTTGAAAAAAGATGTGTGAAGATAGCTTAGGGCGCGTTATTAAATAGGCACCAGGTGATGCAAATCGTTGAATAGTTAATGCAAATAAGGCAAACCGCCAATGATTTTTACGCAGTTTTTTTGGGAAGTGTTATATATTTTTGTGAACTTATAGCATCTCTCAACAGGTGACTGCAACAAAAGGAGATCATGGATGTCAAGGATTAAGAAAGATAAGAGAAGACTTTTTGGTGAAAAATAATGTTTGAAGATAGTTTAGGGTACGTTTTTTTAGCTAGGCACATAGTGGTGCAAAACCCTGCATATTGAGGGCCCTAAAGAAGACCCGCAGTGGGTTTTACGCGGTTTTGGTGAGGAGTTTATATGTATATGTTTACTTTTCCCACCACTCTTAAGTTGACTTCAAGAAAAGAAGATAATGGATTTCAAGAAAGAAGAAAGAAAAGTGAAGATTTCTTGGTTGAAGAAAGTAGTGTAAAAATAGCTTACGGCGCGTGTTTTAATTAGGCGCCTATTGTTAAAGAACGTTTCGTAGGTTAGGCAAATAAGGCAACGCGCCGTGGGATTTACGTAGTTTTTGTGTGGAATGTTATATGTTTATCAGTACTAATCCAACCTCCCCGCAGGTGACTTACAGGAATGTAGGTCGTGTATGTCAAGAATGAAGAAATAAAAGTCAAGGATTAAGAAAGATAAGAGAAGACTTTTTGGTGGAAAAAAATGTTTGAAGATAGTTTAGGTTACGTTTTTTTAGCTAGGCACATAGTGGTGCAAAACGTTGCATATTAAGGGCCCAAAAGGAGACCCGCCGTGGGTTTTACGCGGTTTGGTTGAGGAGTTTATACGTATATGTTTACTTATCCAACCTTTACAGAGTTGACTACAAGAAAGGAAGATAATGGATTTCAAGAAAGAAGAAAGGAAAGAGAAGACTTCTTGGTTGATGAAAGTAGTGTAAAGATAGCTTACGGCGCGTGTTTTAGTTAGGCGCCTATTGTTAAAGAACGTTTCGTAGGTTTAGCAAATAAGGCAACGCGCCGTGAATTTTTACGTAGTTTTTGTGTGGAATGTTATATGTATATCAGGGCTAATCCAACCTCCCCGAAGGTGACTTACAGGAAAGTAGGTCATGAATGTCAAGACTGTAGAATGAAAATAAGAGACCTCTTTGTAGAAGAAAGAAATGTAAGATAGCTTAGGGCGCGTGTTTTAGTTAGGCACTGTGCGGTGCAAAGCGTTGCGAAGTTAGGCCACTAAGAATGTAAGTAATGGGTTTTTAAAGGTTTTTGTTGGGAGTGTTATATGTTTATGTGAACTTATCCCACCTCCCCACAGGTGACTTCAAGAAAATAGATTATGGGTGTGTAGAATAAAGAAAGAGAGGAAAAGACTTCTTGGTTGAAGAAAGGAAAGTGAAGAATGCTTAGGGGTGTGTTTTAGTTAGACACCTAACGGTGCAAAACAATACGTAGTAAGGGCTCATAAGGAATCTGCCGTGGGTTTTACGGTGTTGTGGTGGAGAGGCTTGTATGTATATGTGTATTATTCCCCCTTCTCCACTGGTAACTTCAAGAAAAGAAGATCGTGGATATCATGAATGGAGAAAGAATAGAGAAGGCTTCTTTGTTGAAGAAAGAGGTAAGAAGATAGCTAAGGTCAAGTTGTTAGGCTAGGCACTAAGCGGTGCTAATCGTTGCGTAGTTAGGGTTCATAAGGCTACTCGCCGTTGGTGTATACGCAGTTTTGGTGGGGAGTTCTTAATGTATGTTTGTGGTAACCCCTTTTCTTCACAGGTGACTTCAAATAAAGAAGATCATGGATTTAAAGAATAAAGGAAGAAAGGAAAATACTTTTTGATTAAAAAAAGAAGTGGGAAGATAACTTTCGTAGCGTGTTTCGTTAGGCACTCAGTGGTTAAAAAGATACGTAGTTGGGGCAAATATGGACCCCCCGTGGGATTTTACTCGGTATTGTTGGGATCATTATATTTTTATCAATACCAATTCCCCGTCTTATCAGGTGACTTAAAGGAAATAGATTATGTATGTCAAAAATGAAGAAAGAAAAGAGAAAACCTAAAGGTTGAAGTAAGAAATTTGAAGATACCTTAGGGCGCGTGTTTTTGTTAGCCACTAAGCTGTGCAAAAAGTTACGTAGTTTTGGCCCCTAAGGCAACATGCCGTGGGTATTTACGCGGTTTTGGTAGGGAATGTTATATGTTTATGTTTACTAATCCAACCTATCCACAGCTGACTTCAAGAAAAGAAGATCATTGATGTCAAAATGGTAAAAGAAAAGAGAATTTTTCTTTGCTAAAGAAAGAAGTGTGAAGAAAGCTAAAGGCGCAATTTTCAGTTCAATACTTAGCGGTGCAAAACGTTCTGTAGTTACGGCCCATAATGACAAGCCTTGGGTTTTTACGCGATTATGGTAGGGAGTGTTATATGAATATGTGTTCTAATCCGCACTCTCCACAGGTGTCTTCCAGAAAAGAAGATTATGGATATCAAGAATAAAGAAGAAAAAAGATATCTTGGTTGAATAAAGAACTGTGAAGATAGTTTAGGGCGCGTGTATCAGTAAGGCACTTAGTGGTGCAAAACATTACGTATTAAGGGCCCATAAGGAAAACCGCCGTGGGTATCTCCGTGGTTATGGTGGGGAGTGTTATGTGTTATGTTCACTAATCCTTCTTCTCTACAATTGACTTTAACAGAAGAATATTAAGGATGTCAAGTATAAAGAAGAAAATGCATACTTCTTGGTTGAAATAAAAGTGAGAAGATAGCTTAGGGAGAGTGTATTAGTTAGGCACCTAGTGGTGCAAACGTTGCGTAGTTTAGGCCAATATGGTTACTCGCCCTGTGTTTTTACAGGGTTTTTGTAAGGAGTGTTATATGTATATCTGTACTAATTCCCCCTCCTGGGCAGGTGACCTCAATTAAAGAAGATCATGGATGTCAAGACAGAGGAAATTAAGATATGACATCTTGGTTGTAGAAAGAAGTGTAAAGATAGCTTAAGGTACGTGTTTTAGTTAGCAACATAGCGGTGCAAAACGGTAAATGGGGACGGCCAGTAAGGCCATCCGCCGTGGGTATCTCTGTAGTTTTCGTGGATAGTGTCATTTGTATATAATCACTATTCCCCCGTCTCAACAGTTGACTTCAACAAAAGAAGACTTCTTTGTTGAAGAAAGAATTTAGAAGATAGCTAAGGTCAAGTGGTAAGGCTAGACACTAAGTGGTGCTAAACGTTGCGTAGTTAGAGTTCATAAGGCTACTCGCCGTGGGTATATACGCAGTTTTGGTTGGGAAGGTTTAATGTATGTTTGTACTAAACCCTTCTCTCCACAGGTGACATTAAAAAAAGAAGATCATGGATCTAGAGAATAAAGAAAGAAAGGAAAAGACTTTTTGGGTAAAGAAAGAGTGTGAAGATAGCTTTCGGAGTGTGTTTTCGTTTGGCACTCAGTGGTAAAAAAAGATTCGAAGTTGGGTATAATGTGGTAACCAGCCGTGTGTTTTTACGCGGTTTTTGTTGGGATGATTATATAAATATCTGTACTAATTTACCATCTAATCAGGCGTCTTAAATGAAATAGGTTATATATGTCAATAATGAAAAAAGAAAAGAGAAGACTTGAAGGTTGAAGTAAGAACTGTGAAGATACATTAGGGCGCGTGTTTTAGTAAGCCACTAAGCAGTGAAAACGTTGCGTAGTTTGGGCCCATAAGGGAAACCGCCGTGTGTATATACGCGGTTTTGGTAGGGAATGTTATATGTATATGTGTACTAATCCAACCTATCCACAGCTGACTTGACATCTAGGTTGTAGAAAGAAGTGTAAAGATAGCTTAAAGTACGTGTTTTAGTTAGCAACATAGCGTTGCAAAACGGTACATGGTGATGGCTAGTAAGGCCATCCGCCGTGGGTATCTCCGTGGTTTTCGTGGATAGTGTCATATGTATATATACACTATTCCCCCGTCTCAACAGGTAACTTCAACAAAAGAAGACCATGGATGTCAAGGATAAAGAAAGGTAAGAGAAAACTCCTTGGGTGAAAAAAGAAATGTCAAGATATTTTAGGGCATATTTTTTTAGCTAGGTACCTAGTCGTGCAAAACGTTGCGTAGTTAGGGCCAATGAGGCAAACAGCCGTTGGTTTTAACGATTTTTTGTAAAGAATTGATTAATGTTTATGTGTAATTATTCCCTCTCTCTACAGGTGACTGCAACAAAAGAAGATCATTGATGTCAAGGATAAAGAAAGATAAGAAAAGACTTCTTGGTTGAAAAAAGATGTGTGAAGATAGCTTAGGGCGTCTTTTTTTGCAAACCACCTAGTGGTGCAAAAAGTTGCGTAGTTAGGTCCAATATGGTAACCCGCCGTGGGTTTTTACGCGGTATTTTTGGGGACGGATTTTTGTATATCTGTACTAATACCTCCTCTCCGGAGGTGCCCTAATGAAGAGAAGATCATTGAAGTCAAGAATGGTGAAAGAAAAGAGATACTTTTTTTTTTGAAGAAAGGAGCGTGAATTAAGCTTAGTGCGCGTGTTTAAGTTAGGCACTTAGCGGTGAAAAACGTTGCGCAGTAAGGACTCATAAGGCTACAAGCCGCGGGTTGTAACGCGGTTATTGTAAAGAGTGTTACATATTTGATTTAATCCTCACTCTCCACAGGTGACTTCCGGAACAGAAGATCATTGATGACAAGGGTGAGGAAAGAAAAAGAAGATTTCTTGATTGAAAAAAGAAGTGTGAATATATATTAAGGCGCGTGTTTTAAATAGGAATTTAGCGGTGGAAAACATTACGTAGTAAGGGCCAATAAGGAAACCCACCGTGGGTATCTGCGTGGTTTTGTTTGGAAGTATTATATTCATATTTGCACTAATCTTTCCTCTCTAAAGCTCATTAAACAAAAGATGATCATGGATGTTATGGATAAAGAAAAATAACAGAAGACTTCTTGGTGGAAAAAAGAAGTGTAAAGATAGTTTAGGGTGCGTTTTAGCTAGGCACCTAGTGATGCATATCAATGAATAATTAATGCAATTAATGCAAACCGCCAATGATTTTTACGCAGTTTTTTTGGGGAGTGTAAAATGTTTATGTGTACTTATCCCATCTCTCAACAGGTGACTGCAACAAAAGGAGATCATGGATATCAAGGATTAAGAAAGATAAGAGAAGACATTTCGTAGAAAAAAGAATTTTGAAGAAGGTTTAGGGCGCGTTTTTTTTAGCTAGGCACATAGTGGTGCAAAACGTTGCATATGTAGGGCCCAAAAACCCGCCGTGGGTTTTACGCGGTTTAAGTAAGGAGTTTATATGTATATGTGTACGTATCCCACCTCTCCAGAGTTGACTTCAAGAAAAGAAGATAATGGATTCAAGAAAGAAGAAAGAAAAGAGAAGACTTCTTGGTTGAAGAAAGTAGTGTAAAGATAGCTTACGGCGCGTGTTTTAGTTAGGCGCCTATTTTTAAAGAACGTTTCGTAGGTTAGGCAAATAAGGCAACGCGCCGTGGGTTTTTACGTAGTTTTTGTGTGGAATGTTATATGTATATCAGTACTACTACAACCTCCCCGCTGGTGACTTACAGGAAAGTTGGTTATGAATGTCAAGAAAGAAGAAAGAAAAGAAGAGACCTCTTGGTAGAAGGAAGAATTGTAAGATAGCTTTGGGCGCGTGTTTTAGTAAGGCCTTGTGCGGTGTAAAGCGTTGCAAAGTGAAGCCCCTAACGCAGTAAGTAATGGGTTTTTAAAGTTTTTTTGGGGAGTGTTTTATATTTATGTGAACTTATCCCCCCTCTCCACAGGTGACTTCAAGAAAAAAGATTATGGATGTCTAGAATCAAGAAAGAAAGGAAAAGAATTCTTGGTTGAAGAAAGGAATGTGTAGAAAGCTTAGGAGGCGTGTTTAGTTCATCTACATCTACATCTACATAATACCCCGCAAGCCGCCGCAAGGGCGTGTGGCGGGAGGTGTTAGATCATCAACCGTAAAAAAGAAAAATACCACATGCAAAAAAACAATACGGAAAATTACACCCACAGCAGCGCACACACTCATGCAAAAATCCCTTCATCCAATACTCATGCAAACACATATACCGCAAAACAACTAAAAAACTGCACCCCATGATGCAGCACGAAAGCCATCTTACAACACGGAAGGCAGGACACAACAAGAAAGTAATTGAAACATCACCACCACATAAAAATGCATCACGAAACACTCTACCCCCATAGAGTCTCTAAATGTCAGGGAATGCGACCCAACAATGCAGGAAGCAGGAATTTCCCCCCGCGGAGAGGGACGATGGATTGAAAGGGAAACTTAAAAACAGATGAACAGAACATGAATGAAGTCATTCGAAAAGAATGGGTTATTATAGCAAAACACATAAGGTTAGTGGAAGAGCATGCATTTAAATACAACTAATTATTGTTTAGACGCTGAGGGTGGCAAGTGGAATTTTTGCTATCTGTAACCCTGCAGTTGCAATCCCGTATTGTCCGTGGGAAGAAGGAGTCCTTGAGTCGGCTAGTTCTGGCATCTATTTCCCCAATTTTTAAATGCATGATCCAAGGGACTAATGTATGTAGGAGTACGAATAATTTGCGAGACCTCGGTGCTGAAACATGCGGATCTAAATTTATTTAATAATTTCAATCTTGCATTGAATCGTCTCTCAGCCAAGGATTCCCACCCCAAATCCATGAGCATTTCGGGGACGCTTTGCGTTTTATCGTAGGAATTTTTTACAAAACGGGCTGCCCGGCGTTGAACCTTCTCAATTTCCCGAATAAGACCATTTTCACTCGGATCCCACACGCTGCATGCGTATTCTAAATGAGGCCTTACAAGAGCGTGGTAACAACGTTCCTTGACCTTCGATTCACTTTTGCCGACAATGCGTCTAATGAATCCCAATTTTTTATATGCTTGACCGCAGACTTTACGTATGTGAGTCCCCCAAGTTAAGTCTTTTGTGAATTAGACACCTAGGTATTTTACCTTATCAACTACTGCTAGGTCACCTCAAGCTCATTTGTAAGCAAATCACGTTGATCTTTTAAAGAAATTTACTACTGAACATTTATTATAATTTAGAGTCAATCCCCAGTTAGAACACCATTTAGTAATGCAATCTAAATCCTGCTCTAGAATAAAATGATCCTCATCCCCAGATATCTACCGATAGATCACCGTGTCATCCGCGAACATCCTAATTTTACTTTTCACTTCGCGGTTCAAATCATTAACAAAAATCAAGAAATACAACGGCCCGATCACACTTCCCTGAGGTACCCCCGACGTGACTCGAACTCTGTCGGAACTAGCGCCATCAAGGACTACCCTCAGTTCCCGCTCTGAAAGAAAATCTTTAATTCAACTTATGGCGCTCTTGTTTATACCCGCGACCTTTAATTTATGAATGAGTTTACCATGTGGGACCTTATCAAATGCCTTTTGAAAATCTATGAAGATGGCATCCACTTGCCTACCTCTCTCACCCGATAAAAGTAAATCATGTGTAAATAATCCTAATTGGGTCTCGCAGGAGCGGGTTTTCCTGAATCCGTGTTGATTGTCACTTAAAAAGTTAATATTGTCAAGGTGTCTCATTATTGAACTGACAATTATGTGCTCTAAGATTTTGCAACAGATAGAAGTGAGAGATATAGGTCTGTAATTACTGGGATCCTCCCTGTCACCACTTTTAAAAATAGGCGTTATTTGCGCGGTTTTCCAAATCTTAGGTACTTTGCAGTCTGTGAGGGATTTGTTAAATATAAATTCAAGGTACGGGGCAATGTTTGGAGCTAAATGTTTTATCACCCTAGATGGTATATTTTCGGGACCCGGGGATTTGTTGGGTTTAATCTCGTTAAGCAATTTTAGAATTCCTTGTTGGTCCACTGTTATTTTTTCCATGGGTGGAGTATGTATTGTTTCTTGGAGATATGCGGTGGCAACATCATTCGAGAAAACGCTTTGGAAGAATGAATTTAAGATGTTAGCTTTACCCTCACTGTCTGTATGAATTATATTGCTACAATCCCTTAAGCAAGCCACGGTTTGTTTACTCCCATTTACTTCCCTAAAATATGACAAGAGAAAGCTTTGGGGTCAGTGTCCAAGTGCTCGCAAAGTACTTTGCGTTTAAAGTCCAGTAAAGCGCTACGTTTTTGTGTTTTGGTTTCAATTTTAGAGGATCTATATGTGTCCCATAATTGTTTATTCTCAGGGGATGATGTGTTCACGCCTGCCCTCTTTACCCTAGAGTGTAGCATTCTCTGCTTTCGAAGGGCTTTTCTAACGTCTTTATTGTACCACCCGGGGTCGCGATTTGCTTTGACGTATTTTATAGGTATGAAATCTACGATTCCTTTTTGCATGATATTGAATAATTCTGTTCAAGTTTCTGTTACGTTGACATGACTTAAGCGGGTTTTGAAATCGGGTAGTGAAGAGTTTAATTGATAGGAAAAAGATTCAAAGTCGGCTTAATGGTTATTATAAATTTTTCTTTTTGGTTTAATGATCTTTTTTATTTCTATGTCCAAGTGGACATTAACTGCTTTATGGTCACTCAAGCCCTCACCAGTTGATACACTAATAATACGTTCAGGCGTGTTTGTAAGAAATAGATCCAATATGTTTTTTCCACGGGTGGGCATGCGTACTGCTTGATGGAGGGAGTTTCTTTGTAGGTCTCTAATCGCCCAGCCACGTGTTGCATTCGGACGAATCCGTGCACCCATATGGGCGTGGCGGGTTTTCGTATTCCCACCCCGAGCACCATCTCTCCTGAGGAGAGTCCTCCGGCCAGCGATCTCCGATCAAAGCTCCCGCACCATTCCCTCCAGCATGACAATACGGGCCCTTAAAGCCGCGCATTCCCCAGTGCCTTCGAGCATGGCAACAGGGGACCTAGATGAAGCCATCTTAAATAACAACCGAGTTCCCAACAAAAGCTAACTTGTATATGCTACGCTAAAATTTCTAAGAGTTAGTTAAATTTACCTCAATCAATAAGTTACGCTTTGGAAGATAGTAAAGAAAGGAAAGAAAAGAGATAGTAAAGAAAATAAAGCACTCACCGATAACCAATTAGATTCGACGGCCAAAAACCACCGCAAGCCACTAAGAGTACCCACTAGGAATACCACCAAACTATTAAAAACTAATAACAAGCAACACAAAAACTAAATAAACTTAACTATTTCACATAATTAAAGCCAACACTAAACTACACTTCACTAGGGAAGAACAAACACAGAGGTAAAGAAGTATCAGCAGGCACGCAGGTAGTCTCAGATAGGGTCGAACCGGTTCTAGGGAGCGAGCTCGAGCAGGTCAGTTCTCGGCAGAAGCCAGGCAGAGAATGAAGTTAGGCACCTAACGGTGCAAAACGTTACGTAGTAAAGGCCCATAAGGAATCTGCCGTGGGTTTTACGTTATTGTGGTTGAGAGGGTTGTATGTATATGTGTACTATTCCCCTTTCTCAGTTGATAACATCAAGAAAGAAGATCATGGATGCCAAGAATGGAGAAAAAGAAGAGAATGTTTCTTTGTTGAAGAAAGAAGTAATAAGATACCTAAGGTCAAGTGGTTAGGCTAGGCACTAAGCGGTGCTAAACGTTGCGTAATTAGGGTTCAAAAGGCTACTCGCCGCTTGTATATACGCAGTTTTGGTGGGGAGTGTTTAATATATGTTTGTAGTAACCCCTTTTCTTCACAGGTGACTTCAAATAAAGAAGATCATGGATTTAAAAAATAAAGAAAGAAAGGAAAATGCTTTTTGATTAAAGAAAGAAGTGTGAAGATAGCTTTCGGAGCGTGTTTATGTTAAGCACTCAGTGGTGAAAGAGATACGTAGTTGGGGCAAATATGGCAACCCGCAAAGGGTTTTTACACGGTTTTTGTTGGGATCATTATATGTATATCTGTACTAATTCCCCGTCTCATCAGGCAACTTAAAGTAAATAGATTATATATGTCAATAATGAAGAAAGAAAAGAAAAGACCTATAGGTTGAAGTAAGAACTGTGATGATATCTTAGGGCGCGTGTTTTAGTAACCACTAAGCAGTGTAAAACGTTGCGTAGTTTGGGCCCATAAGGCAACCCGCCGTGGGTATATACGCGGTTTTGGTAGAAAATGTTATATGTATATGTGTACTAATCCAACCTATCTACAGCTAACTTCAAGAAAAGAAGATCATGTATATCAAAAATGAAAAAAGAAAAAGATTTCTTGGTTGAAGAAAGAAGTGTGAAGATAGCTTAGGGCGCGTGTTTCAGTAAGGCACTTAGTGGTGCAAAACATACGTAGTATGGGCCCATAAGGAAAACCGCCGCGGGTATCTCCGTGGTCATGGTGGGGAGTGTTATGTGTTATCTTCACTTATCCTTCCTCTCGACAACTGACTTTAACAAAGAATATAAAGGATGTCAAGGATGAGAAAGATAAGAGAAGACTTCTTGGTTGAAATAAAAGTGAGAAGATAGCTTAGGGATAGTGTATTATTTAGGCACCTAGTTGTGCAAAACGTTGCATAGTTAAGGCCAATATGGTAACTCGCCGTGTGTTTTTACGCGGTTTTTTTGGTGAGGATTTTTTTTATATCTGTACTAATACCTCCTCTCCGAAGGTGACTTCATGAAGAGAAGTTCATTGAAGTCAAGAATGGAGAAAGAAAAGAGATACTTTTTCTTTGAAGAAAGAAGTGTGAAATAAACTTAGTGCGCGTGTTTAAGTTAGGCACTTAGCGGTGCAAAATGTTGCGCAGTATAATATATATTAAGGCGCGTGTTTTAAATTGGAATTTAGCGGTGCAAAACATAACGTAGTAAGGGCCAATAAGGAAGCCCACCGTGGGTATCTGCGTGGTTTTGGTGGGAAGTATTATATTAATATTTGCACTAATCTTTCCTCTTTAAAGCTTACTTAAACAAAAGTTGATAATGGATGTTATGGATAAAGAAAAATTACAGAAGATTTCTTGGTGGAAAAAAGAAGTGTAAAGATAGCATAGGGCGCGTTTTTAACTAGGCACCTAGTGGTGCAAATCGTTGAATAGTTAATGCAAATAAGGCAAACCGCGAATGACTTTTGGGCAGTTTCTTTGGGGACTGTTATATGTTTATGTTTACTCATCCCATCTCTCAGCAGGTGACTGCAACAAAAGGAGATCATGGATGTCAAGGATTAAGAAAGATAAGAGAAGACTTTTCGGTGGAAAAAAGAAGTTTGAAGATAGTTGAGGGCGCTTTTTTTAAACTAGGCAAATAGTGGTGCAAAACGTTGCATATTGAGGAGACCCGCAGTGGGTTTTACGCGGTTTTGGTGAGGAGTTTATATGTATATGTTTACTTATCCCACCTCTCAAGAGTTGACTTCAAAAAAAGAAGATAATGGATTTCAAGAAAGAAGAAAGAAAAGAGAAGACTTCTTGATTGAAGAAAGTAGTGTAAAGATAGCTTACGGCGCGTGGTTTAGTTAGGCGCCTATTGTTAAAGAACGTTTCGTAGGTTAGGCAAATAAGGCGACGCGCCGTGGGTTTTTACGTAGTTTTTGTGTGGAATGTTATATGTATATCAGTACTAATCCAACCTCCCCGAAGGTGACTTACAGGAATGTAGGTCATGAATGCCAAGGCTGCAGAAAGAAAAGAAGAGACTTCTTGGTAGAAGAAAGAAATGTAAGATAGCTAAGGGCGCGTGTTTTAGTTAGGCACTGTGCGGTGTAAAACGTTGCGAAGTTAGGCCCCTAAGACAGTAAGTAATGGGTTCTTAAAGGTTTTTTTGGGGAGTGTTATATTTTTATGTGAACTTATCTCCCCTTTCCACAGGTGACTTCAAAAAAAAAATTATGGGTGTCTAGAATCAAGAAAGAGAGGAAAAGACCTCTTGGTTGAAGAAAGGAATGTGAAGAAACTTTAGGGGGTGTGTTTTAGTTAGACACCTAACGGTGCAAAACGTTACGTAGTAAGGGCCCATAAGGAATCTGCCGTGTGTTTTACGTTGTTGTGGTAGAGAGGGTTGTATGTATATGTGTACTATTCCCCCTTCACCACCGGTGACTTCAAGAAAAGAAGATCAAGGATATCAAAAATGGAGAAAGAAAAAGAAGGCCTCTATGTTGAAGAAAGAAGTAAGGAGATAGCTAAGGTCAAGTGGTTAGGCTAGGCACTAAGCGGTGCTAAACGTTTCGTAAATAGGGTTCATAAGGCTACTCGCCGTTATTATATACGTAGTTTTTGTGGGGAATGTTTAGTGTATGTAATGTACTAATCCCTTCTCTCCACAGGTGACATCAAAAAAAGAAGATCATGGATGTAAAGAATATAGAAAGAAAGGAAAAGACTTTTTGGTTAGAGAAAGAAGTGTGAAGATAGCTTTCGGAGCGTGTTTTCATTAGGCACTCAGTGGTAAAAAAAGATACGTAGTTGGGTATAAGGTGGCAACCCGCCGTTGGTTTTTACGCGGTTTTTGTTAGGATCATTATATAAATATCTGTACTTATTCCCCATCTCATCAGGCGTCTTAAAGGAATTAGATTATATATGTCAATAATGAAAAAAGAAAAGAGAAAACTTAAAGGTTGAAGGAAGAACTTTGAAGATACCTTAGGGCGCGTGTTTTAGTTAGCCACTAAGCAGTGTAAAACGTTGAGTAGTTTTAGGCCCATAAGACAATCTGCCATGGGCATATACGCGGTTTTGTTAAAGAATGTTATATGTGTATGTGCACTAATCCAACTTATCCACAGCTGACTTCAAGAAAAGAAGACATTGATGTCAAAATTGTAATCGAAAAGGAAGACTTCTTTGTTGAAGTGTACAGAAATCTAAAGGCGCCATTTTCAGTTAAACTCTTATCGGTGCAAAACGTTTTTTAGTTACGGCCAATAAGGATAAGCCTTGGGTTTTTACGCGGATATGGGAGGGAGTGTTATATGAATATTTGTTCTAATCCCCACTCTCCAAAGGTGTCTTCAAGAAAAGATGGTCATGGATATCAAAAATGAAGAAAGAAAAAGTTTTCTTGGTTGTAGAAAGAAGTGTAAAGATAGCTTAAAGTACGTGTTTTAGTTAGCAACATAGCGGTGCAACACGGTACATGGTGACGGCCAGTAAGGCCATACGCCGTGGGTATCTCTGTGGTTTTCGTGGATAGTGTCATATGTAAATATACACTATTCCCCCGTCTCAACAGGTGACCTCAACAAAAGAAGACCGTGGATGTCAAGGATAAAGAAAGGTAAGAGAAGACTTCTTGGTTGAAAAAGAAAATGTCAATATAGCATTGGGCGCCTTTTTTTTGCAGCCACCTAGTGGTTAAAAACGTCGCTTAGTTAGGGCCAATATAGTAACCCGCCGTGGGTTTTTACGCAGTTTTTTTTGGGAGGGGATTTTTGTATATCTATACTAATACCTTCTCTCCGCAGGTGACTTCATTAAGAGAAGATCATTAAAGTCAAGAATGGTGAAATAAAAGAGATACTTTTTCTTTGAAGAAAGGAGTGTGAATTAAGCTTAGTGCGCGTGTTTAAGTTAGGCACTGAGCGGTGCAAAACGTTGCGCAGTAAGGGCTCATAAGGTTTCAAGCCACGGGTTGTAACGCGGTTATGGTAAAGAGTGTTATATATATAAGCGATTTAATATCCACTTTCCACAGATGACTTCCGGAACAGAAAAACATTGATGACAAGAGTGAGGAAAGAAAAAGAAGATTTCTTGGTTGAAGAAAGTAGTTTGAAGATAGCTTACGGCGCGTGTTTTATTTAGGCGCCTATTGATAAAGAAATTTTCGTAGGTTAGGCAAATAAGGAAACGCGCATTGGGTTTTTACGTAGTTTTTGTGTGGAATGTTATATGTATATCAGTACTAATCCAACCTCCCCGCAGGTGACATTTTCTGCCTGGCTTCTGCCGAGAACAGACGTGCTCGAGCTCGCTCCCTAGAACCGGTTCGACCCTACCTGAGACTACCTGCGTGCCTGCTGTTACTTCTGTGTTTGTTCTTCCTTCGTGAAGTGTAGTTTAGTGTTAGCTTTAATTTTGTGAAATAGTTAGTTTATTTAGTTTTTGTGCTGTTTGTTATTAGTTTTTAATAGTTTGGTGGTATTCCTAGTAGGTACTCTTAGTCGCTTGCGGTGGTTTTTGTCCGTCGAATCTAATTGGTTATCGGTGAGTGTTTTATTTTCTTTACCATCTTTTTTCTCTCCTTTTTTTACTTACTTCCAAAGCTTAACTTATTGATTGAGCTATATTTAACTAACCCCTCTTAGAAATTTTAGCATAGTGTATACAGGTTAGCTTTTGTTGGGAACTCAGTAGTTTAATTAGGATGGCTTCATCTAGGTCCCCTGTTGCCATGCTCGAAGGCACTGGCGAATGCGCGGCTTTAAGGGCCCGTATTGTCATGCTGGAGAGAATGGTGCAAGAGCTTCGATCGGAGATCGCTGGCCGGAGGACTCCCCTAAGGAGAGATGGTGCTCGGGGTGGGAATACGAAAACCCGCCACGCCCATATGGGTGCACGGATTCGTCCGAATGCTACACGTGGCTGGGCGATTAGAGACCTACCCCGTGTCCCATCTCCCAACGAGGGAGTGTCTCACGTCCGTAGGTCAGACGATTGGAGGGTTGTCTCTCGGGGCAAGGGGAAGGTAACGCTGCGGCGTGGATTGGACTCTGCGGAGGCAGATACCATCCCCGTCTCCAACATGTACCAGGTGTTGTCGGATGACAGCACCACCGTACCTGCAGCCCCTACCCCTACTCCGAGGGCACTGCCTAGGGTAAGACGTCAAGGAACGGGAAGGGAGGGAGTTGTAGTAATCGGTAGGTCGAATGTCCGTCGTGTAATGGTTCCATTGAGGGAAAGGGCGCGCCGCGTAGGTGCCGATCAACGGGTGACCGCCTGGTGTATGCCAGGCGTGGAGTCCCTCAGGTGACGAAGGCGATCGAGGCGGCGGTCAAAGGCACGAAGTGCTCTAGGCTGCAGGTCGTGGCCCATGTGGGCACCAACGACGTCACGGACCGTGGATCCGAGGAGGTCCTCCGTTCCCTTAGGGAACTGAGCTCCGAGGTGAAGCGCGTCCAGGGCGTCGAGGGGGTTCGGCTGGGACTAACGGTGTGCAGCATCGTTCCGAGGGAGGATCGCGGGTCTCTGGTTTAGAGCCGAGTGGATGGCATAAACCAGAGACTATCGAGATTCTGCACGGACATAGGAGCCTCCTTCGTCGACCTAAGGCCAACCCTCCGATCTTGCAGGACACCCCTTAACCGTTCTGGGGTCCATTACACGGCGGAAGTGGCGAGTAAGGTAGCGGATAGGATACTCGACCACTGTAGGCCTTTTTTAGGGTAGAGGGCAGGTCACTTAATGAGTCAGTAACATCTGGGGATAGCGCGTATAATATTACTTATAAAAATATTAAAGTCACCGACAACACTGGCATTGATTTAGAGAGACATGTGGCACGCACTTCCCCACAAAGGCGTCCTAAATTACAGTCAGGCAAAAATAAGGATGTTATTCAACATCAAAATAATTTAACTATACTTGTTATAAATTGCAGAAGCCTCAAGAACAAATCAGCGGATCTAGAACACATAATCCAAACTCATTCCGCTGATATAGTATTAGGCACAGAGAGTTGGCTGTGCAATGACATAAACGACCAAGAAGTTTTCCCAATAGATTTCAAAGTTTACCGACACGATAGAGATACAAGACCCGGAGGAGGGGTTTTCGTGGCAGTTAAAAGTCATTTTGAAAGCAGGCAAGTTTCATTTGAAAATAATAACATAGAAAGTGTTTCGTGCACCTTACTGCGGACCAATCAACCCAACATAAATTTATGCTCTTTCTACAGACCTCCAGACTCAGATTTGAAAACACTTCACACCCTCAACGATCAAATTCACAAGTTTACACGTAAATATAATAACAGCATAAACATAATTGGTGGCGACTTTAACCTCCCTGGTATAGATTGGGACAGCAATATCGTTAAATCTGGGACCCGCGAACGCGAATCTTGCAATTCAATGATAAAATTGGTTCAAAGAAACTCCCTCCATCAAGCAGTACGCATGCCCACCCGTGGAAAGAACATATTGGATCTATTTCTTACAAACACGCCGGAACGTATTATTAGTGTATCAACAGATGAGGGCTTGAGTGACCATAAAGCAATTATTGTCCACTTGGACATATAAATAAAAAAGATCATTAAACCAACAAGAAAAATTTATAATTACCATAAAGCAGACTTTGAACCTTTTGCCAATCAATTAAACTCTTCACTACTCGAGTTCAAAACCCGCTTAAGTCATGTCAACGTGGAAGAAACTTGGAGAGAATTTGTCAATATCATGCAAAAAGGAATCGTAGATTTCATACCTATAAAATACGTTAAAGCAAATCGCGACCCCAGGTGGTACAATAAAGACGTTAGAAAAGCCCTTCGAAAGCAGAGAATGCTACACTCTAGGGTAAAGAGGGCAGGCGTGAACACATCATCTCCTGAGAATACACAATTATGGGACACATATAGATCCTCTAAAATTGAAACCAAAAAACAATTACGTAGCGCCTTACTGGAATTTAAACGCAAAGTACTTTGCGAGCACTTGGACACTGACCCCAAAGCCTTCTGGTCATATGTTAGGGAAGTAAATGGGAGTAAACAAACCGTGGCTTGCTTAAGGGATTGTAGCAATGTAATTCATACAGACAGCGAGGTTAAAGCTAACATCTTAAATTCATTCTTCCAAAGCGTTTTCTCGAATGATGTTGCCACCGCATATCTCCAAGAAACAATACATACTCCACTCATGGAAAAAATAACAGTGGACCAACAAGGAATTCTAAAATTGCTTAATGAGATTAAACCCAACAAATCCCCGGGTCCCGAAAATATACCAGCTAGGGTGACAAAACATTTAGCTCCAAACATTACCCCGTACCTTGAATTTATATTTAACAAATCCCTCACAGAGTGCAAAGTACCTAAGATTTGGAAAACCGCGCAAATAACGCCTATTTTTAAAAGTGGTGACAGGGAGGATCCCAGTAATTACAGACCTATATCTCTCACTTCTATCTGTAGTAAAATCTTAGAGCACATAATTGTCAGTTAAATAATGAGACATCTTGACAATATCAACTTTTTAAGTGACAATCAACACGGATTCAGGAAAACCCGCTCCTGCGCAACCCAATTAGGATTATTTACACATGATTTACTTGTATCTGGTGAGAGAGGTAGGCAAGTGGATGCCATCTTCTTAGATTTTCAAAAGGCATTTCATAAGGTCCCACATGGTAAACTCATCCATAAATTAAAGGTCGCGGGTATAAACAAGGGCGCTATAAGTTGGGTTAAAGATTTTCTTTCAGAGCGGGAACAGAGGGCAGTCCTTGATGGCGCTAGTTCCGACAGCGTTCGAGTCACGTCGGGTGTACCTCAGAGAAGTGTGATCGGGCCGTTACTTTTCTTGATTTTTGTTAACGATTTGAACCGCGAAGTGAAAAGTAACATTAGGATGTTTGCGGATGACACGGTGATCTATCGGGAGATATCTGGGGATGATGATCGTTTTATTCTAGCGCAGGATTTAGATTGCATTACTAAATGGTGTTCTAACTGGTGACAGGTGACTTCAAGAAAAAAGATTATGGGTGTCTAGAATCAAGAAAGAGAGGAAAATACTTCTTGGTTAAAGAAAGTAATGTGAAGAAAGCTTAGGGGGCGTGTTTTAATTAGGCACCTAACGGTGCAAAACGTTACTTAGTAAGGGCCCATAAAGAATCTGCCTCGGTTTTACGTTGTTGTGGTGGAGAGGGTTGTATGTATATATGTTTTATTCCCCCTTCTGCACCGGTGACTCCAAGAAAAGAAGATCATGGATATCAAAAATGGAGAAAGAAAAGAGAAGGGTTCTATGTTGAAGAAAGAAGTAAGAAGATAGCTTAGGTCAATTGGTTAGGCTAGGCACTAAGCGGTGCTAAGCGTTGCGTAGTTAGAGTTCATAAGGCTACTCGCCGTGGGTATATGAGCAGTTTTTGGGGGGAATGTTTAATGTATGTTTGTACTAACCCCTTATCTCCACAGGTGACATCAAAAAAAGAAGATCATGTATGTAAAGAATAAAGAAAGAAAGGAAAAGACTTTTTGATTAAAGAAAGAAGTGTGAAGATAGCTTTCGGAGCGTGTTTTCGTTAGGCACTCAGTGGTGAAAAAGATACGTATTTGGGGCAAATATGGCAACCCGCCGTGGGGTTTTACGTGGTTTTCGTTGGGATCATTATATGTATATCTGTACTAATTCCCCATCTCATCTGGCGTCTTAAAAGAAATAGATTATATATGTCAATAATGAAAAAAAAAGAGAACACTTAAAGGTTGAAGTAAGAACTGTGAAGATACCTTAGGGCGCGTGTTTTAGTTAGCCACTAAGCAGTGTAAAACGGTGCGTAGTTTGGGCCCATAAGGCAAACCGCAGTGGGTATATACGTGGTTTTGTTAGGGAATGTTATATGTATATGCGTACTAATCCAACCTATCCACAGCTGAATTCAAGAAAAGAAAATCATTGATGTCAAAATGGTAAACGAAAGGAGAAGACTTCTTTCTTGAATAAAGAAGTGTAAAGAAAGCTAAAGGCGCCATTTTCAGTTAAACACTGAGCGGTGCAACAGGTTTTTTAGTTACGGCCAATAAGGACAAGGCTTGTGTTTCTAATACTTAAACCCTTTCTCAACAGGTGACTGCAACAAAAGTAGATCATTGATGTCAAGGATCAAGAAAGATAAGAAAAGACTTCTTGGTTGAAAAAAGATGTGTGAAGATAGCTTAGGGCGCCTTTTTTTGCAAATCACCTAATGGAGCAAATCGTTGCTTAGTTAGGGCCAATATGGTAACCCGCCGTGGGTTTTTACGCGGTTTTTTTGGGAGGGGTTTTTTATATCTGTACTAATACCTCCTCTCCGCTGGTGACTTCATGAAGAGAAGATCATTTAAGTCAAGAATGGTGAAAGAAAAGAGATATTTTTTCTTTGAAGAAAGGAGTGTGAATTGAGCTTAGTGCGCGTGTTTATGTTTGGCACTTAGCGGTGCAAAACGTTGCGCAGTAAGGGCTCATAAGGCTTCAAGCCGCGAGTTGTAACGCGGTTATGGTAAAGAGTGCGGTTTTGGCGAGGAGTTTATATTTATATGTTTACTTATCCCACCTCTCCAGAGTTGACTTCAAGAAAAGAAGATAATGGATTTAAAGAAAGAAGAAAAAAAAGAGAAGACTTCTTGGTTGAAGAAAGTAGTTTAAAGTTAGCTTACGGCGCGTGTTTTAGTTAGGCGCCTATTGTTAAAGAACGTTTCGTAGGTTAGGCAAATAAGGCAACGCGCCGGGGGTTTTTACGTAGTTTTTGTGAGGAATGTTATATGTTTATCAGTACTAATCCAACCTCCCCGCAGGTGACTTACAGGAAAGTAGGTCATGAATGTCAAGAATGAAGGAATAAAGGAAAAGACTTCTTGGTTGAGGAAAGGAATGTGAAGAAAGCTTGAGAAGCGTGTTTTAGTTAGGCACCTAACGGTGCAAAACGTTGCGCAGTAAGGGCTCATAAGGCTACAAGCCGCGACTTGTAACGCGGTTATGGTAAAGAGTGCGGTTTTGGCGAGGAGTTTATATGTATATGTTTACTTATCCCACCTCTTCAGAGTTGGCTTCAAGAAAAGAAGATAATGGATTTTAGGAAAGAAGAAAGAGAAGGGAAGACTTCTTGGTTGAAGAAAGTAGTATAAAGATAGCTTACGGCGCGTGTTTTAGTTAGGCGCCTATTTATAAAGAATGTTTCGTAGGTTAGGCAAATAAGGGAACGCACCGTGGGTTTTTACGTAGTTTTTGTGTGGAATGTTATATGTATATCAGTACTAATCCAACCTCCTCGCAGGTGACTTCCATTAAAGTAGAATATGAATGTAAAGAATGAAGAAATAAAGGAAAAGACTTCTTGGTTGAAGAAAGGAATGTGAAGAAAGCTAAGGAAGCGTGTTTTAGTTAGGCACCTAACGATGCAAAACGTTACGTAGTACGGGCCCATAAGGGTTCTGCCGGGTGTTTTACGTTGTTGTGGTGGAGAGGGTTGTATGTATATGTGTACTATTCCCCCTTCTCAGTTGATAACATCAAGAAAGAAGATCATGGATGCCAAGAATGGAGAAAAAGAAGAGAATGTTTCTTTGTTGAAGAAAGAAGTAATAAGATACCTAAGGTCGAGTGGTTAGGCTAGGCACTAAGCGGTGCTAAACGTTGCGTAATTAGGGTTCATAAGGCTACTCGCCGCTTGTATATACGCAGTTTTGGTGGGGAGTGTTTAATGTATGTTTGTAGTAACCCCTTTTCTTCACAGGTGACTTCAAATAAAGAAGATCATGGATTTAAAAAATAAAGAAAGAAAGGAGAATGCTTTTTGATTAAAGAAAGAAGTGTGAAGATAGCTTTCGGAGCGTGTTTATGTTAAGCACTCAGTGGTGAAAGAGATACGTAGTTGGGGCAAATATGGCAACCCGCCGTGGGTTTTTACGCGGTTTTTGTTTGGGTCATTATATGTATATCTGTACTAATTCCCCGTCTCATCAGGCGACTTACAGGAAATAGATTATGTATGTCCATAATGAAGAAAGAAAAGAGAAGACTTAAAGGTTGAAGTATGAACTGTGAAGATACCTTAGGGCGCGTGTTTTAGTTAGCCACTAAGCAGTGTATAAGGGTTCGTAGTTTGGGCTTATAAGGCAACACGCCGTGGGTATATAGTCGGTTTTGGTAGGGAATGTTCTACATCTACATCTACATAACACCCCGCAAGCCGCCGCAAGGGCGTGTGGCGGGGGGTGCTAGGTCACCACCCATAATTTAGAAAAGAAAAAGAAAAAAAACCGCATGCAATAACGACAAAATCATATATAAAAATAAAAAAAACATGGCATACTTTCATGCATGGACACTTACACCCCACACACATGCAAACACTCAAACTACCAACTAACATGCACATGCACCTGAAAGTATACCTAACATCTCTATAGTGTTTAATTTTGTTCCGACTTGTAAATTCAACGATTTTAATATTTCTAAAGTGACTTCGGTTTCTTGCTATTATGATTACTGATTGTTCGGGGAAAGAATGACTATTTGTACCTATCTGTCTTGGAATCTATCTCCCTTAGTTTATCTTTGTGGTCTGATCTACCTAAGTAGTGTGGGGCCATTATAATTCCTTCAGTGTCATATTTAAACTCGTTTGTTCTGAACCTTTCTAAAAGTCTAAGCCTCGCTTGTTCTCTCCGCACTTCAAGTGGTTCCCAGCCTAAATCCCCTAAGAGACCTGTCACACTTGTGTTTTTATCATAACAATTTTTAACGAATCTAGCGGATTTTCTCTGGACTTTATCTAATTCTTTTTGCCAAATTTTCTCCCACGGATCCCAAATACTTGCGGCATATTCCAAATGAGGTCTAACTAGAGCAAAATAACACCTCTCTTTAACTTTTTCATTACATTTCCCCACCACCCGTTTTATGAAGCCAAGTTTCTTTAAAGCTGATCCGCATATTGTCCTGATATGTGCTCCCCATGAAAGGCGTGGTGTTAGAACAACCCCCAAATATTTAACTTGATTTGCCGTAGTCAATACTGAACCCTGTATTTTGTAGTTTATATCCTGTTCCTCGCTTCCTTTATTCCAAAATTTCAAAACTGCACATTTATCTATATTAAGTGTTAATCCCCATTTATTGCACCATTCCGAGATATTGTCTAAGTCTCTAGAGAGTAGCTCGCGATCTAGTTGGCTCCTTATATCCCTGTATATCACCGTGTCGTCAGCAAATAACCTTAGATTGCTACTAACGTGTGTGCTTAAGTCATTTATGTATATTAAGAACAGAAGAGGCCCTATTACACTTCCCTGGGGGACGCCCGAAGTAACATCTCTCTCCGTTGAGCACAACCCATCTATGACTACTATTTGTTTGCGGTTTGACAAGAAGTGTCTAATCCAATTAATTATTTTCTCATTGATCCCATAGTATTTAAGTTTGTGTAACAATTTATTGTGTGGGACTTTGTCGAAGGCTTTTTTGAAATCCAGGAATACTGCATCGACTTGGGTGTTGTTTTCTCCCGATCTAAGTATATCGTGAATGAAGAGACCAAGTTGTGTTTCGCAAGATCTGCTTTTCCTAAATCCGTGCTGGTTGTGGATTAGTATTTTCCTACTATCAAGAAATTTCATAATGTTAGTGACAATAATGTGTTCCAATATTTTACAAGAGATCGATGTTAAAGAAATGGGTCGGTAATTGGTTGGTTTATCCCTATCGCCGCCTTTATAGATGGGAGTTATATGGGCTAGCTTCCAGTCGCGAGACACTGAGCCTTCTTCTATCGATTTTAGAAAAAGAATATGTAAAAATGGGGCAATGTCGTCAGCTAATTCCTTTAATATGGTGACTTCAAGAAAAGATGATCATGGATATCAAGAATGGAGAAAGAAAAGAGAAGGCTTCTTTGTTGAAGCAAGAAGTAATAAGATACCTAAGGTCAAGTGGTTAGGCTAGGCACTAAGCGGTGCTAAACGTTGCGGAGTTAGGGTTCATAAGGCTACTCGCGGTGGGTATATACGCAGTTTTGGTGGAGAGTGTTTAATGTATGTTTGTAGTCACGCCTTTTCTTCACAGGTGACTTCAAATAAAGAAGATGATGGATTTAAAGAATAAAGAAAGAAAGGAAAATACTTTTTGATTAAAGAAAGAAGTGTGAAGATAGCTTTCGGAGTGTGTTTTTGTTTGTCACTCAGTGGTGATAAAGAAACGTAGTTGGGGCAAATATGGCAACCCGCCGTGGGTGTTTACGCGGTTTTCGTTGGGATCATTATATGTATATCTGTACTAATTCCCCGTCTCATCAGGCGACTTAAAGGAAATATATTATGAATGTCAATAATTAAGAAAGAAAAGAGAAGACCAAAAGGTTGAAGTAAGAACTGTGAAGATACCTTACACGCGTGTTTTAGTTAGCCACTAAGCAGTGCAAAACGTTACGTAGTTTGGGCCTCTAAGGCAACCCGCCGTTGGTATATACGCGGTTTTGGTTGGGAATGTTATATGTATATGTATACTAAACCAACATACCCACAGCTGACTTCAAGAAAAGAAGATCATTGATGTCAAAATGGTAAAAGAAAAGAGAAGATTTCTTTGCTGGAGAAAGAAGTGTGAAGAAAGCTAAAGGCGCCATTTTCAGTTAAACACTTAGTGATGCAAAACGTTCCGTAGTTACGGCCCATAAGAACAAGCCTTGGGTTTTTACGCGGTTAGGGTAGGGAGTGTTATATGAATATGTGTTCTAATCCCCACTCTCCACAGGTGCATTCCAGAAAAGAGGATCATGGGTGTCAAGAATGAAGAAAGAAAAAGATTTCTTGGTTGAAGAAAGAAGTGTGAAGATAGCTTAGGGCGCGTTTCAGTAAGGCACTTAGTGGTGCAAAACATTACGTAGTAAGGGCCCTTAAGGAAAACCGCCGTGGGTATCTCCGTAGTTATGGTGGGGAGTGTTATGTGTTATGTTCACCCATCAATCCTCTCTACAGCTTAATTTAACAGAAGAATATAAAGGATGTCAAGTTTGAAGAAAGATAAATGCATACTTCTTGGGTGAAATAAAAGTGAGAAGATAGCTTAGGGATAGTGTTTTATTTAGGCACAATAGTGGTGCGAAACGTTGAGTAGTGGAGGCCAATATGGTAACTCGCCGTGTGCTTTTACGTGGTTTTTGTGGGAAGTGTTATTTGTATATCTGTACTAATTCCCCCTCCTAGGCAGGTTACTTCAAGAAAAGAAGATCTTGGATGTCCAGAAAATGGAAAAAAGGATATGACTTCTTGGTTGTAGAAATAAGTGTAAAGATAGCTTAAAGTTCGTGTTTTAGTTAGCAACATAGCGGTGCAAAACGGTACATGGTGACGGCCAGTAAGGCCATCCGCCGTGGGTATCTTTGTGGTTTTCGTGAATAGTGTCATATGTATATATGCACTATTCCCCCCTCTCAACAGGAGACTTCAACAAAAGAAGACCGTGGATGGCAAGGATAAAGAAAGGTAAGAGAAGATTTCTTGGTTGAAAAAAGAACTATTAAAACAGCTTAGGGCACGTTTTTTTAGCAAGGTACCTACATCTACATCTACATAATACCTCGCAAGCCGCCGCAAGGGCGTGTGGCGGAGGGTGTTCGGTCACCAACCGTAAAAAAAATACCACATGCAAAAAAACAACACGGAAAATTACACCCACAGCAGCGCACACACTCTTGCAAAAATCCCTTCATCCAATACTCATGCAAACACATACCGCAAAACAACTAAAAAACTGCACCCCATGATGCAGCACGAAAACCATCCTACAACACGGAAGCCAGGACACAACAAGCAAGAAATTGAAAATCACCACCACATGAAAATGCACCACGAAACACTTTCCCCCCAAAGGGTCTCTAAATTGCAGAGAAAGCGACCCAACGTTGCAGGAAGCAGGAATTTACCCCCGCGGAGAGGGACTAGGGATTGAAAGGGAAACTTAAAAACAGATGAACAGAACATGAATGAGGTCATTCGGAAAGAATGGGTTATTATAGCAAAACACATAAGGTTAGTGGAAGAGCATGCATTTAAATACAACTAGTTATTTTTTAGACGCTGAGGGTGGCAAGTGGAATTTTATCATTATATAACCCTGCAGTTGCTATCCCGTATTGTCCATGCGAAGAAGGAGTCCTTGAGTCGGCTAGTTCTGGCATCTATTTCCCGAATTTTATATGCATGATCCAAGCGACTAATGTAATTGGGAGTACCAATAATTACGCAACGTTTTGAACCTGGTCATGCAAAATATTGCGTTGCTAGGGCCAATGAGGCAAACCGCCGTTGGTTTTATTGATTTTATGTTACGAAGTGATTTATGTTTATGTGTACTTAAACCCTCTCTCAACAGGTGACTGCAACAAAAGTAGATCATTGATGTCAAGGATAAAGAGAGATGAGAAAAGACTTCTTGGTTGAAAAAGGATGTGTGAAGATAGCTTAGGGCGCCTTTTTTTGCAAAGGACCTAGTGGTGCAGATCGTTTCTTAGTTAGGGCCAATATGGTAACCCGCCGTGGGTATTTACGCGTTTTTTTTAGTAAGGGTTTTTTTAATATCTGTAGTAATACCTCCTCTCCGCAGGTGACTTCATGAAGAGAAGTTCGTTGAAGTCAAGAATGGAGAAAGAAAAGAGATACTTTTTCTTTGAAGAAAGGAGTGTGAATTAAGCTTAGTGCGCGTGTTAAAGTTAGGCACTTAGCGATGCAAAACGTTGCGCAGTCAGGGCTCATTAGGCTACAAGCCGCGGCTTGGAACGCGGTTATGGTAAAGAGTGATATATATATGTGATTAAATCCCCACTCTTTACAGGTGACTTCCGGCACAGAGGATCATTTATGACAAGAGTGAGGAAAGAAAAAGAAGATTTCTTAATTGAAAAAAGAAGTGTGAATGTATATTAAGGCTCGTGTTTTAAATAGGAATTTAGCGGAGGAAAACATTACGTAGTAAGGGCCAAAAAGGAAACCCACTGTGGGAATCAGCGTGGTTTTGGTGGGAAGTATTATATTCATATTTGCGCCAATATTTCCTGTCTAAAGCTGACTTAAACTAAAGATGATCATGGATGTTAAGGATGAAGAAAAATAACAGAAGACTTCTTGGTGGAAAAAAGAAGTGTGAAGATAGCTTAGGGCGCGTTTTTAACTAGGCACCTAGTGGTGCAAACCGTTGATCAATTAATGAAAATAAGGCAAATCGCGAATGATTTTTACGCAGTTTTTTTGGAGAGTGTTATATGTTTCTGTGTACTTATATCATCGCTTCACAGATGACTGCAACAAAAGGAGATCATGGTTGTCATGAATTAAGAAAGATAAGAGAAGACTTTTTGGTAGAAAAAAGAAGTTTAAAGATAGTTTAGGGTACGTTTTTTTAGCTATGCACATAGTGGTGCAAAACGTTGCATATTGAGGGCCCAAAAGGAGACCCGCAGTGGGTTTTCCGCGGTTTTGGTGAGGAGTTTATATGTATATGTTTACTTCTCCCACCTCTCCAGAGTTGACTTCAAGAAAAAAAGAAAATGGATTTCACGAAAGAAGAAAGAAAAGAGAAGACTTCTTGTTTGAAGAAAGTAGTGTAAAGATAGCTTACGGCACGTGTTTTAGTTAGGCGCCGATTGTTAAAGAACGTTTCCTAGGTTAGGCAAATAAGGCAACACGCCGTGGGTTTCTGCGTAGTTTTTGTGTGGAATGTTATATGTATATCAGTAAGTAATCTAACCTCCCCGTAGGAGACTTACATGAAAGTAGGTAATGAATGTCAAGAATGAAGAAAGAAAGGAAAAGACTTCTTGGTTGAAGAAGGAAATGTAAAGAAAGCTTAGGCAGCATGTTTTAGTTAGGCACCTAACGGTGCAAAACGTTACGTAGTAAGGGCCCATTAGGAATCTGCCGTGGGTTTTACGTTGTTGTGGTGGAGAGGGTTGTATGTATACGTGTACTATTCCCCATTCTCCACTGGTGATTTCAAGAAAGGAAGATCATGGATATCAAGAATGGAGAAAGAAAAGAGAAGGCTACTTTGTTGAAGAAAGAAGTAAGAAGATAGCTAAGGTCAAGTGGTTAGGCTAGGCGGTGCTAAACGTTCGTAGTTAGGTTTCATAAGGCTACTCGCCGTGGGTATATAAGCAGTTTTTTTGGGGAGTGTTTAATGTATGTTTGTTGTAACCCCTTTTCTTCACAGGTGACTTCAAATAAAGAAGATGATGGATGTAAAGAATAAAGATAGAAAGGAAAATACTTTTTGGTTAACGAAAGAAGTGTGAAGATAGCTTTCGAAGCGTGTTTTTGTTAGGCATTCAATGGTGAAAAAAGATACGTAGTTGGGGAAATATGGCAACCCGCCGTGGGTTTTCACGCGGTTTTTGTTGGGATCATTATATGTATATCTGTACTTTTTCCCCGTCTCATCAGGCGACTTAAAGGAAATAGATTGTGTATGTCAATAATGAAGAGAGAAAAGAGAAGACCAAAAGGTTGAAGTAAGAACTGTGAAGATACCTTACGCGCGTGTTTTAGTTAGCCACTAAGCAGTGCAAAACGTTACGTAGTTTAGGCCCCTAAGGCAACCCGCCGTTGGTATATACGCGGTTTTGGTTGGGAATGTTATATGTATATGTATACTTATCCAACCTATCCACAGCTGACTTCAAGAAAAAAAGATCATTGATGTCAAAATGGTAAAAGAAAAGAGAAGATTTCTTTGCTGGAGAAAGAAGTGTGAAGAAAGCTAAAGGCGCCATTTTTAGTTAACCACTTAGTGATGGAAAACGTTTCGTATGTACGGCCCATAAGAACAAGCATTGGGTTTTTACGCGGTTAGGGTAGGGAGTGTTATATGAATATGTGTTCTAATCCCCACTCTCCACAGGTGTATTCCAGAAAAGAGGATCATGGATATCAAGAATGAAAAAAGAAAAAGATTTCTTGGTTGAAGAAAGAAGTGTGAAGATAGCTTAGGGCGCGTTTCAGTAAGGCACTTAGTGGTGCAAAACATTACGTAGTAAGGGCCCTTAAGGAAAACCACCGTGGGTATTTCAGTAGTTATGGTAGGGAGTGTTATGTGTTATGTTCACTCATCAATCCTCTCTACAGCTTAATTTAACAGAAGAATATAAAGGATGTCAAGTTTGAAGAAAGATAAATGCATACTTCTTGGGTGAAATAAAAGTGAGAAGATAGCTTAGGGATAATGTTTTATTTAGGCACCTAGTGTTGCGAAACTTTGCGTAGTGGAGGCCAATATGGTAACTCGCCGTGTGTTTTTACGTGGTTTTTGCGGGAAGTGTTATTTGTATATCTGTACTAATTCCCCCTCCTAGGCAGGTTACTTCAAGAAAAGAAGATCTTGGATGTCCAGAAAATGGAAAAAAGGATATGACTTCTTGGTTGTAGAAAGAAGTGTAAAGATAGCTTAAAGTTCGTGTTTAAGTTAGCAACATAGCGGTGCAAAACGGTTCATGGTGACGGCCAGTAAGGCCATCCGCCGTGGGTATCTCTGTGGTTTTCGTGAATAGTGTCATATGTATATATCTACTAATCCCCCCTCTCAACAGGTGACTTCAATAAAAGAAGACCATGGATGGCAAGGATAAAGAAAGGTAAGAGAAGATTTCTTGGTTGAAAAAAGAAATATTAAAATAGCTTAGGGCACGTTTTTTTAGCAAGGTATCTATATCTACATCTACATAACACCTCGCAAGCCGCCGCAAGGGCGTGTGGCGGAGGGTGTTCGGTCACCAAACGTAAAAAAAATACCACATGCAAAAATACAACACGGAAAATTACACTCACAGCAGTGCACACACTCTTGAAAAAATCCCTTCATCCAATACTCATGCAAAAACATACCGCAAAACAACTAAAAAAACTGCACCCCATGATGCAGCACGAAAACCATCCTACAACACGGAAGCCAGGACACAACAAGCAAGAAATTGAAACATCACCACCACATGAAAATGCACCACGAAACACTTTCCCCCCAAAGGGTCTCTAAATTGCAGAGAAAGCGACCCAACGTTGCAGGAAGCAGGAATTTACCCCCGCGGAGAGGGACTAGGGATTGAAAGGGAAACTTAAAAACAGATGAACAGAACATGAATGAGGTCATTCGGAAAGAATGGGTTATTATAGCAAAACACATAAGGTTAGTGGAAGAGCATGCATTTAAATACAACTAGTTATTTTTTAGACGCTGAGGGTGGCAAGTGGAATTTTATCATTCTATAACCCTGCAGTTGTTATCCCGTATTGTCCATGCGAAGAAGGAGTCCTTGAGTCGGCTAGTTCTGGCATCTATTTCCCGAATTTTATATGCATGATCCAAGCGACTAATGTAATTGGGAGTACCAATAATTACGCAACGTTTTGAACCTGGTCATGCAAAATATTGCGTTGCTAGGGCCAATGAGGCAAACCGCCGTTGGTTTTATTGATTTTATGTTACGAAGTGATTTATGTTTATGTGTACTTAAACCCTCTCTCAACAGGTGACTGCAACAAAAGTAGATCATTGATGTCAAGGATAAAGTGAGATGAGAAAAACTTCTTGGTTGAAAAAAGATGTGTGAAGATATATTAGGGCGCCTTTTTTTGCAAAGGACCTAGTGGAGCAGATCGTTTCTTAGTTAGGGCCAATATGGTAACCCGCCGTGGGTATTTACGCGTTTTTTTTTGTGAGGGTTTTTTAATATCTGTAGTAATACCTCCTCTCCGCAGGTGACTTCATGAAGAGAAGTTCGTTGAAGTCAAGAATGGAGAAAGAAAAGAGATACTTTTTCTTTGAAGAAAGGAGTGTGAATTAAGCTTAGTGCGCGTGTTAAAGTTAGGCACTTAGCGATGCAAAACGTTGCGCAGTAAGGGCTCATTAGGCTACAAGCCGCGGCTTGGAACGCGGTTATGGTAAAGAGTGATATATATATGTGATTAAATCCCAACTCTCCACAGGTGACTTCCGGCGCTGAAGATCATTGATGACAAAAGTGAGGAAAGAAAAAGAAGATTTCTTGATTGAAAAAAGAAGTGTGAATATATATTAGGGTTCGTGTTTTAAATTGGGATATAGCGGTGCCAAACATTACGTAGTAAAGGCCAAAAAGGAAACCCACCGTGGGTATCTGCGTGGTTTTGGTGGGAAGTATTATATTCATATTTGCACTAATCTTTCCTCTCTTAAGCTGACTTAAACAAAAGATGATCATGGATGTTATGGATAAGGAAAAGTAACAGAAGACTTCTTGGTGGAAAAAAGAAATGTAAAGATAGTTTAGGGCGCGTTTTTAGCTAGGCACCTAGTGGTGCAAATTGTTGAATAATTAATGCAAATAAGGCAAACCGCCACTGATTTTTACGCAGTTTTTTTGGGGAGTGTTAAATGTTAATGTGTACTTATCCCATCTCTAAACAGGTGACTGCAACAAAAAGGGATCATGGATATCAAGGATTAAAAAAGATAATAGAAGACTTTTTGGTAGAAAAAAGAAGTTTAAAGGTAGTTTAGGGCGCGTTTTTTTTAGCTAGGCACATAGTGGTGCAAAACGTTACATATTGAGGGCCCAAAAGGAGACCCGCCTTGGGTTTTACGCGGTTTTGGTAAGGAGTTTATATGTATATATGTACTTATCCCATCTCTCCAGAGTTGACTTCAAGAAAAGATGATAATAAATTTCAAGAAAGAAGAAAGAAACGAGAGGACTTCTTGGTTGAAGAAACTAGTGTAAAAATAGCACACGGCGCGTGTTTTAGTTAGGCGCCTATTGTTAAAGAACGTTTCGTAGGTTAGGCAAGTAAGGCAACACGCCGTGGGTTTTTACGTAGTTTTTGTGTGGAATGTTATATGTATATCAGTACTAATCCAACCTCCTCGCAGGTGATTTACAGGAAAGTAGGTCATTAATGTCAAGAATGAAGAAAGAAAGGAAAAGATTTCTTGCTTGAAGTGAGTGATGTGCGCCTACTGTGGCCAAAGCCCGCTCCGCAGAGCGAAGACAATTCAAATCTCCCGGCAGCGGAGAAGCTTCCCCTCCACCCTAGCTCCGATGCGAAAGGGGTAGAGTCTGCTACGTGGCGAGCGGGACGTCACACAGTCACGTGGTCTCCCCTCCCCCGGAGTCCCCTCAGCGCTCGCCCATTGGCTACCGCCAGGGCATGTGAGCGATACGTCAGAATGTCACGTGGTCTCCCCTCCCCCGGAGTCCCCTCAGCGCTCACCCATTGGCTACCGCCCGGGCCAGGGCAGGTATATAAGGAGGGGCCTGAGACTCGTGGTTTCTTCCAAGAGGAAGAAAAGGAAACCGCTTCTGACGAACGACGCAGCCGTCCCGGAAGCCACACCTCTACCGGCACCGGCACCTAAGACGCTGCGACCACCGCCTATCGTCGTCTATGGGGTCACCGACGTCCAGGGACTGATTGACCAGCTGTCGGGCGACATAGGTGATGCTTTTGGCTTGGAAGTTCGAAGAGCTTCCATCCGGATCATAACCTCCAACAGAGAGGGGCATGAAAAGGCACTCTCCTTGCTGCAGAGCAAGAAAATCCAACACCACTCGCAGCCCATTGAAAGGGTGCCAGGGATGAAGCTGTTCATCAAGGGCATCTCTCGATGGATAGCAGTGGAAAAGGTATCCGAGGGACTCAGATCCCTCGGATACGAAATTCGTAGCGTACGTCGCCTTACGGTCACGGAGGACGGAAAACCGGTCCCAATAGATCGCCACGTAGCGAACGTGGTAAAGACTCCATCGGCCATCGCCCCCGGGGACATCCGCCAGCTCTGCCACTGCTACGTCACTGTGGAGCGTTACCGTGGAGACAGAGGTCCACTCCAGTGCAGCAACTGCATGCGGTTTGGACACATCGGCATAGCTTGCTGGTGTGCGAAACGCTGCATGCGCTGTGCTGGAGCACACGCAGTGGAGGAATGCTCCCGAGGAAGGGGAGATGAGACCATCTGTGCGAACTGCGGAGGACCTCATGCGGCCGTCTCTCGCCGGTGTCCCGCCTTTCAGGAGGCTGAGCGGCGACAACACGCCAACGCACGCAAGCCAGCACCAGGGAAGCAGGCGCCCAAGAAACCGGCAGCGGAACCGGGAGAAAAACCATTCCGACAAGTCGATCACGCTACAACCTACGGAGCAATCCTGAAGGGCCCTTCTAAGGACAAGGTTCAGGCTGTCTCCGGAGAAGAGGGGAACATGGAGGTGGATATCACAGATCCACCCAGGGATGCTGAGGCGGTCCGAGAACCACCACCAGCGCCAGCCGTAGGAGAGGCCAACAAGGGGAACTTGTCACCCCCCGACAGCCTCCCTCCGAAGGAAGAGACCCTTCCTTTTTCTTCCGAAGGGAAGAAGAAGAAAAAGAAGCAGAAGAAGAAATCCCCGATCACCACCGGGGAAGAAGGAAAAGCCATTACGAAGCCAACCCAGAGGGCGCTTGGGAACACCCTCCGAACGGCAAGTGAAGAAGGCGAAAAACCAAGGCAGAAAGAGGAAAAACGGAGAGAGGGGACATCAACTGATAAGTCTCCAGTTTCCGCAGAGTCCTCGCTGACACCAGACAGAGAGGACCAGGAATTATGGCAGACCATTGCCGTTATTGCATGCACCTTGAAGAAACTCGTCACCTCGACGCAGGGCAAACTTCTCCTCTCACTCCTGGAAGAGCTGGTGCGCAGCAGGATCGGAAATTCAACCAACCATGGCTGAACGACCCGTCCTGCTTGTGCAATGGAACGCCAACGGAATTCTTCGCCGACGCGAGGAATTACGGGCGTTCCTCCAGGAGAAGGGAGCCATAGTCGCTGCTGTCAATGAGACGCACCTTCGGCCAACGG
This sequence comes from Hetaerina americana, assembly GCF_022747635.1. Lineage (NCBI taxonomy): Eukaryota > Metazoa > Arthropoda > Insecta > Odonata > Calopterygidae > Hetaerina > Hetaerina americana. Next base: position 108,068 of record NW_027286722.1, read on the forward strand.
ACGCCTGGAGGTTACCTGGCTGGACCATCTATAGGGCGGACAGGGATCCCAGGCGACAACGACTTAGAGCATCAGGAGGTGCGGCCATCCTCGTCCACAGGTCCATCGAGCACCGAGCATGTAGAGAGATTTCTCACCCGCATGCGGAGGCTGTTTCGGTGGACGTACGGACAAGAGGAGGATGGCTCCGGGTCTCATCTCTGTATTTCCCACCCGGGAAACCTTGGGATCCGGATCTCATCCAGTACCTTGCCGGGGACAGCGGACCATCGGTCATCTTGGGGGACCTGAATGCCAAGCATGCTACTTGGAATTCACGGTCCTCGAACCCGAGAGGAGAATCCCTGCGTCAGCTAGCAGATGCAAAAGGCCTAACCATCTTAGGACCGGCGATACCCACGCACGAACGAGGGGACGTTTTAGACATTGCGATTGCTCATAATGTAAGGACGTCCCTGAGTTTGTACACATGCGTGGAACTGTCGTCGGACCACAACCCGATCATCCTAGCAGTGGGGAGCCGAATCCCAGTGCTGTCTTCCACCCGGCGATTGGATCTGTCGTCGGCCGATTGGAGCAGTTTCCGCAACATCATCGCTGAGGAGCTGCCAAGAGAGCCACTGGAGCCGACTTCACCGGAGATGGCCGATCAAATGGTCAGCCACCTCACCTCTGCAGTAGACGGCGCAATGAAGGCCTCGATACCGCTAAAGGAACAACGGAACTCGTATCTTAGGGTTCCACTTCCAGCGGCGGTTAGAGGCCTCATTGCGCGGCGAAACAACGTGCGGCGCCAATGGCAGAAATATCGTACAGCGGATGTGAGAAGGCAGCTCTCAGAGCTCAACGTTGCGGTACAGGATGCCCTCCGGGAGGTCCGATCGGACCACTGGGAGGCGCATCTGCGGGAGGAGCTCCTTTCGGAAGACGGCAACGAGGACCTGCCGTCGGTGTGGAAGATATGCCGGAGGCTGCGGGCTCCTCAAAGACTGGACCCGATTATTACCGACGGAGACAGAGAGGCACGATCTCCCATGGAGAAGGCGGAACTGCTCGCTGATCACTTGGTCTGCAGCTTTTCACCCAATCCTGGGAATTCCGCTTCTGCCGAGATTGAAGAAGAAATCGAGGCGTTTGAAAGAGCCGGAGACGCCGGTCTGAAAGACGCCTCGGAAATTCCGAGATTCGACGAGAAGGACGTCAAAGAGGCAATACGTCGCCTCCGCACGAGGAAGGCCCCCGGAAGCGACAACATTCCCAATGTGGTCATTCGGGAGCTTCCAAAGGCGGCGGTGAAGTACCTGACAAAGCTCCTAAATGGCTGTGTCAGGATTTTCTACTTCCCGACCACTTGGAGAAGAGCGAGAATCGTCTGCCTGCCGAAGTCACAGAAATTGGAGGCTGGTCCCGGAGAATTCCGGCCTATCTCCTTGCTCGACGGCTTCGGTAAGATATTCGAGCGACTGCTGCAACGGCCGCTGACTGATTTCGTCCGGGAGAATGACATCCTCCCGGAGGAGCAGTTTGGTTTCCGTGCGCAGCATTCCACAGTCCATCAGCTGGTGCGAACGGCGGATTTCATCACGGACAGCTTCAACAGGAATAGGGCGGTTGCTGGGGCCTTCTTCGACGTCAGTAAGGCGTTCGATCGCGTCTGGCATCCGGCTCTCTTGTTGAAGATGAGACGACTCCATTTCCCACCTTGGATTGTTCGGATGGTTCACTCCTATTTGAGAGACAGGACATTCACCGTGCAATGGCTCGGGGCGAATTCAGGGGTGCGTCGGATCTCCGCCGGCGTGCCCCAGGGATCAGTCCTCGGACCACTGCTTTACAATATCTACTCCCACGACATTCCAACTCCACGTGGGAACCTCGAGATCCTGTCTCTCTATGCCGACGACACGGCCCTCTTGTGCTGCTCCTGGCAGAAGGTGACCGCGGTGCGAAGACTGCAGAGCGCTGTGGCGGATCTCCTAGAATGGTACCGCCGATGGCGCTTTGCTGTTAACGCACAGAAGACGAAGGCGATCATCTTCCATCCGGGAAATGGTCGGCCGCCAGGAGTGAACCTAACTGTGAATGGAGTCGCCCTACCGTGGGAATCCGAAGTTACCTACCTCGGAGTGCTGATGGACCGGAAACTCCTTTGGAACGCCCAAGCGCTTCGTGTACGCAGAAAGGCATTCGCGGCGCTTAGTCGGCTCCGGCCGATTATCCGCCCGCCGGTCCTGAGTATGGACACGAAGCGTAGACTGTACCAAGCGTGCGTGCTGCCTGTCATCACGTACGCTGCTCCGGTATGGTCAGGAGTGTCGCGAACGAGTCTCGCTCAAATTCAGGTGGTGCAGAATTCTGCTCTTCGTGACATCATGTCACGCGGTCGTTACGCCCGCGTTTCCGAGATGCACGAGGACGGAAAGCTGGAAACCCTGGACGTCCTTCTGCCTAGAATATCTGGGAAATTCTTCAGAAAAGCGGCAGAAGCGGAAGTAAAACTGATTCGCCGGGTTGGCGACATAAGGGTCTGGCCATGGGACCGCTACAAGCGCCCCATAGCATCCCAAGACGAGCAAGACACCCTTCCGGCAAAGAAGAAGCCAAGGCTGCTCTGAGCGGGAATAAATCAAACGACTGACAACGCAGAAGAATTCTTCCCGCCTTAGTAGCCTTGGAGGCTGGAAAGGCGCGGTGTAAGGGCTACGCAAGAGCCCTTGCAAGCAACTGCTCTCGAACAGACAGAGTCGGAGGTGGGAGTCCATCAGGGAGAGACCGCTGAGAGAACATCCTCGGTCAACTCCGCTCCCCTCTGATGGAAGCGTCCGCAGAGAGCACATCCTCGGTCAACTCCGCTCCCCTCTCGAGGAAGCGACCGCAGAGAGAACATCCTCGGTACTCCGCTCCCCTCTCGAGGAAGCGACCGCAGAGAGAACATCCTCGGTCAACTCCGCTCCCCTCTGGAGGAAGCGACCGCAGAGAGCACATCCTCGGTCAACTCCGCTCCCCTCAAGAGGAATTCGAGGCAACCAGGACCAAAGCAACCGGACGGATGCCGCGTCCACCGCGCCGCCTCCCAGCGCCAACCGAGCTCGACGCCGCACGGAGGACCGACCCGCCGCGACGCCGCCCCGCCGCTCCGACACTCTGCCACCAGCACCTCCGACGACCACCCCGGGATCATCGCCGACCCTCGAGGACTACCGGACCTGGGTGGCCGAGGCCGCCCTTCCTACGTGGCCGGTGCTGAGTCTCCTGACGCCGCCCACCCTGCAGTACCGCCTCCGGCCCCTGGACTCTCCAAGGACGCCCTACGCAGAGGTGCCGAGGCAGCCCCTATTTGGCTCGCCGGACCGTCGGGCTCCCGCGACCAGCCAGAAGCCGGAGAGGACCCCGGCCGCCATCCAGCTGCTGGAGCTGCACCGGCCTCCACGCGCCCTTCAGGCAAACGACACTCGACTTTCTCCCTGGGAGAAAGTCCCCTTTATTGTAATCCTGTACTGGACGGAATAAACGCCCTTCGGGGTAATCAACGGAACGGCAGGGAGGTTTATTTTCTCCAGCAACCCCAGCCCTTGCCTGGGCAGAATGCTCACTCGCTCTCGCGTTTCGGGACGGGTCGCACAGCCAACCCCGGACGCACGCGACGCGACAAGAGGAATGTGAAGAAAGCTTAGGAAGCGTGTTTAAGTTAGGCACTTTACGGTGCAAAACGTTACGTAGTAAAGGCCCATAAGGAATCTGCCGGGGATTTAACGTTGTTGTGGTGGAGAGGGTTGTATGTTTATGTGCACAATTCCCCCTTCTCCACTGGTGACTTCAAGAAAATAAGATCATGGATATTAAGAATGGAGAAAGAAAAGAGAAGACTTCTTTGTTGAAGAAAGAAGTAAGATGATAGCTAAGGTCAAGTGGTTAGGCTAGGCACATAGCGGTGCTAAACGTTGCGTAGTTAGAGTTCATAAAGCTACTCGCCGTGGGTATATACGAAGTTTTGGTGGGGAGTGTTTAATGTATGTTTGTAGTAACCCCTTTTCTTCACAGGTGACTTCAAATATAGAAGATCATGGATTTAAAGAATAAAGAAAGAAAGGAAAATACTTTTTGATTAAAGAAAGAAGTGTGAAGATAGCTTTCGGATCGTGTTTTCGTTAGGCACTCAGTGGTGAAAATGATACGTAGTTGGGACAAATATTTTAACCCACCGTGGTTTTTAAGCGGTTTTTGTTGGGGTCATTATATGTATATCGGTACTAATTCCCCGTCTCATCAGGCGACTTAAAGGAAATAGATTATGTGTGTCAATAATGAAGTAAGAAAAGAGAAGACTTAAAGGTTGAAGTATTAACTGTGAAGATACCTTAGGGCGCGTATTTTAGTTAGCCACTAAGCAGTGTAAAAGGGTTCGTAGTTTGGGCTTATAAGGCAACACGCCGTGGGTATATACGCGGTTTTGGTAGGGAATGTTATATATATATATGTGTACTAATCCAACCTATCCACAGCTGACTTCAAGAAAAGAAGATCATGGATATCAAGAATGAAGAAAGAAAAAGATTTTTTGGTTGAAGAAAAAAGTGTGAAGATAGCTTAGGGCGCGTGTTTCAGTAAGGCACTTAGTGGTGCAAAACATTGCGTAGTAAGGGCCCATAAGGAAAACCGCCGTAGGTATCTCCGTGGTTTTGGTGGGGAGTGTTTTGTGTTATGCTCACTAATCCTTCCTCTCTACAGCTGACTTTAACAAAAGAATATATTGGATGTCAAGTATGAAGAAACATAAACGCATACTTCTTGGTTGAAATAAAAGTGAGAAGATAGCTTAGGGATAGTGTTTTAGTTAAGTACCTAGTGGTGCAAAACGTTGCGTAGTTGAAACCAATATGGTAACTTGCCGTGTGTTTTACGTGGTTTTTGTGGGGAATGTTATTTGTATATCTGTACTAATTCCCCCTCCTGGGCAGGTGACTTCAATAAAAAAAGGTAATGGATAATGGGAGTGTTTTATGTTTATGTGTACTTATCCCATCTCTCAACAGGTGACTGCAAGAAAGGAGATCATGGATTCCAAGGATTAAGAATGATAAGAGAAGACTAAATGGTGGAAAAAAGAATTTTGAAGATAGTTTAGGGCGCGTTCTTTTAGCTAGGCTCATAGTGGTGCAAAACGTTGCATATTAAGGGCCCAAAAGGAGACCCGCAATGGGTTTTACGGGGTTTTGGTAAGGAGTTCATATGTATGTTTACTTAACTCACCTCTCCAGAGTTGACTTCAAGAAAAAAAGAAAATGGATTTCAAGAAAGATGAAAGAAAAGATGAGACTTCTTGATTGAAGAACCTAGTGTAAAGATAGCTTACGACGCGTGTTTTATATGGCGCCTATTGTTAAAGAACGTTTCGTAGGTTAGGCAAATAAGTAAACGCGCCTTGGGTTTTTACGTAGTTTTTGTGTGGAATGTTAAATGTATATCAGTAAAAAACCAACCTTTCCGCAGGTGACTTACAGGAAAGTAGGTCATGAATGTCAATAATGAAGAAAGAAAGGAAATAACTTATTGGTTAAAGAAAAGGATGTGAAGAAAGCTAAGTAAGCGTGTTTTAGTTAGGCACCTAACTGTGAAAACGTTACGTAGTAAGGGCCCATAAGGAATCTGTCGTGGATTTAAGTTGATGTGGTGGAAAGGGTTGTATGTATTTGTATACTATTCCCCCTTCTCTACTGATGACTTTAAGAAAAGATGATCATGGATTTTAAGAATGGCGAAAGAAAAGAGAATTTTGGAGAGGATTTTACGTTTTTGTGGTGGAGAGGGTTGTATGTTTATGTGTACTATTACCCTTCTCCACTGGTTACTTCAAGAAAAGAAGATCATGGATATCAAGAATGGAGAAACAAAAGAGAAGGCTTCTTTGTTGAAGAAAGAGGTAAGAAGATAGCTAAGGTCAAGTGGCTAGGCTAGGCACTAAGCAATGCTAAACGTTGCGTAGTTAGGGTTCATAAGGCTACTCGCCGTGGGTATATACGCAGCTTTGGTGGGGAGTGTTTAATGTATGTTTGTAGTTACCCCTTTTCTTCACAGGTGACTTCAAATAAAGAAGATCATGGATTTAAAGAATAAAGAAAGAAAGGCAAATACTTTTTGATTAAAGAAAGAAGTGTGAAGATAGACTTCGGAGCGTGTTTTCGTTAGGCAATAAGTGGTGAAAAAGATACGTAGTTGGGTATAATGTGGCAACCCGCCGTGGGTTTTAACGCGGTTTTTGTTGGAATCATTATATGTTTATCTGTACTAATTCCCCGTCTCATCAGGCGACTTAAAGAAAATAGATTATGTATATCAATAATGAAGAAAGAAAAGAGAAGACTTCTTGGTTGAAGAAAGTAACGTAAAAATGCTTATGGCGCGTGTTTTAGTTAGGTGACTATTGTTAAAGAACGTTTCGTAGGTTTAGCAAATAAGGACAGCGCCGTGGGTTTTTACGTAGTTTTTGTGTGGAATGTTATATGTATATCAGTACTAATCCAACATCCCAGAAGGTGACTTACAGGAAAGTAGGTCATGAATGTCAAGACTGTAGAAAGAAAACAAGAGACCTCTTGGTAGAAGAAAGAAATATAAGATAGCTTAGGGCGCGTGTTTTAGTAAGGCACTGTGAGGTGCAAAGCTTTGCGAAGTTAGGCCCCTAAGACAGTAAGTAATGGGTTTTTAAAGGTATTTGTGGGGAGTGTTATATGTTTATGTGACCTTAGCACCCTCTCCTCAGGTGACTTCAAGAAAAAAGATTATGGATGTCTAGAATCAAGAAAGAAAGGAAAAGACTTCTTGGTTGAAGAAAGGAATGTGAATAAAGCTTAAGAGGCGTATTTTAGTTAGGCACCTTACGGTGCAAAACGTTACGTAGTAAGGGCCCATAAGGAATCTACCGTGGGTTTTACGTTGTATTGGTGGAGAGGGTTGTATGTATATGTGTCCTATTCCCTCTTCTCCACTGGTTACTTCAAGAAAAGAAAGTCATGGATATCAAGAATTGAGAAGGAAAAGAGAAGGCTTCTTTGTTGAAGAAAGAGGTAAGAAGATAGCTAAGGTCAAATGGTTAGTTTAAGCACTAAGCGGTGTTAAACGTTGCGTAGTTAGGGTTCATAAGGCTACTCGCCGTGGGTATATACGAAGTTTTGGTGGGGAGTGTTTAATGTATCTTTGTACTAACCCCTTCTCTCCACAGGTGACTTCAAAAAAAGAATATAATGAATGTAGGGAATAAAGAAATAAAGGAAAATACTTTTTGATTAAAGAAAGAAGTGAGAAGATAGCTTTCGGAGCGTGTTTTCGTTAGGCACTCAATAGTGAAAAAGATACGTACTTGGGGCGTTTATGCCAACCCGCCGTGGGTTTTTACGCGGTTTTTGTTGGGATCATTATATGTATATCTGTACTAATTACCCGTCTCATCAGGCATAGCTTTCGGAGCGTGTTTTCGTTAGGCACTCAGTGGTGGAAAAGATACGTAGGTCGGTATAATGTTGCAACCCGCCGTGGGTTTAACGCGGTTTTTGTTGATATCATTATATAAATATCTGTACTAATTCCTTATCTCATCAGGCGTCTTAAAGGAAATAGGTTATTTAAGTCATCAATGAGAAAAAAAAGAACACTTAAAGGTTGAAATAAGAAGTATGAAGATACCTTAGGGCGCGTGTTTTAGTTAGCCAATAAGCAGTGTAAAACGTTGCGTAGTTTGAGCCCAAAAGGAGTCCCGCCATGGGTATATACGCGGTTTTGGTCGGGAATGTTATATATATATATATATGTGTACTAATCCAACCTATCCACAGCTGACTTCTAGAAAAGATGATCATGGATATTAAGAATGAAGAAAGAAAAAGATTTCTTGTTTGAAGAAAGAAGATTGAAGATAGCTTAGGGCGCGTTTCAGTAAGGCACTTAGTGGTGCAAAACATTACGTAGTAAGGGCTCATAAGGAAAACCGCCGTAGGTATCTCCGTGTTTATGGTGGGGAGTGTAATGTGTTATGTTCACTAATCCTTCCTCTCTACAGCTGAATTTAACAGAAGAATATCAATGATGTCAAGTATGAAGATAAATTAATGCTTACTTCTTGGTTGAAATAAAAGTAAAAAGATAGCTTAGGGATAGTGTTTTAGTTAGGCACCTAGTGGTGAAAAACGTTTCGTAGTTGAGGCCAATATTGTAACTCGCCGTGGGTTTTTACGTGGTTTTTGTGGGGAGTGTTATATGTAAATCTGTATTATTCCCTGTCCTGGGCAGGTGACTTCAAGAGAAGAAGATCTTGGATGTCCAGAAAAAGTAAAAAAAGATATGACTTCTTAGTTGTAGAAAGAAGAGTAAAGATAGCTTAAAGAACGTGTTTAAGTTAGCAACTTAGCGGTGCAAAACGGTACATGGTGACGGCCAGTAAGGCCATCCGTCGTGGGTATCTCTTTGGTTTTCGTGAATAGTGTCATATGTATATATGCACTATTCCCTTCTCTCAACAGTCGACTTCAACAAAAGAACACTATGGATGGCAAGGATAAAGAAAGGTAAGAAAAGACTTCTTGGTTGAAAAAAGAAATGTTAAGTTAGCTTAGGGCACGTTTTTTAGCAAGGTACCTAGTCGTGCAAAACGTTGCGTTGTTAAAACAAATGAGGAAAACCGCCGTTGGTTTTAAGGATTTTTTTTAAGAAGTCATTTCCGTGTATGTGTAGAAAGAAAGATAAGAAAAGACTTCTTGGTTGAAAAAAGATGTGTGAAGATAGCTTATGGCGCCTTTTTTGCAAAGCACCTAATGGTGCAAATCGTTGCTTAGTTAGGGCCAATATGGTAACCCGCCGTGGGTTTTTAAGCGGTTTTTAGTGAGGGTTTTTTTTATATCGGTACTAATACCTCCTCTCCGCAGGTGACTTCATGAATACAAGTCCATTGAAGACAAGAATGGAGAAAGAAAAAAGATACTTTTTCTTTGAAGAAAGGAGTGTGAATTAAGCTTAGTGCGCGTGTTAAAGCGAGGCACTTAGCGGTGCAAAACGTTGCGCAGTAAGGGCTCATAAGGCTACAAGCCGCGGGTTGTAACGCGGTTATGGTAAAAAGTGTTATATATATGTGATTAAATCCCCACTCTCCACAGGGTACTTCCGGACAGAAGACCATTGATGACAAGAGTGAAGAAAGAAAAAGATTTTTTTGATTGAAAAAAGAAGTGTGAATATATATTAAGGCGTGTGTTTTAAATTGGAATTTAGCGGTGGAAAACATTACGTAGTAAAGGCCAATAAGGAAACCCACCGTGGGTATCTGCGTGGTTTTGGTGGGAAGTATTATATTTTTATTTGCACTAATCTTTCCTCTCTAAAGCTGACTTAAACAAAAGATGATCATGGATGTTAAGGATGAAGAAAAATAAGAGAAGACTTTTTGGTGAAGAAAGGAGTGTGAAGATAGCTTAGGGCGCGTTATTAACTAGGCACCTAGTGGTGCAAATCGTTGAATAATTAATGAAAATAATACAAACCGCGAATGATTTTTACGCAGCTTTTTTGGGGAGTGTTATTTGTTTATGTGTACTTATATCATCTCTCAACAGATGACTGCAACAAAAGGAGATCATGGATGTCAAGATTAAAGAAAGATAAGAGAAGACTTTTTGGTGGAAAAAAGAAGTTTGAAGATAGTTTAGGGCGCGTTTTTTTAGCTATGCACATAGTGGTGCAAAACGTTGCATATTGATGGCCCAACAGGAGATCCGCAGTGGGTTTTACGCGGTTTTGTTGACGAGGTTATATGTATATGTTTACTTATCCCACCTCTCCAGAGTTGACTTCAAGAAAAGAAGATAATGGATTTCAAGAAAGAAGAAAGAAAAGAGAAGACTTCTTGGTTGAAAAAAGTAGTGTATAGATAGCTTTCGGCCCGGTTTTTAGTTAGGTGCCTATTGTTAAAGAACGTTTCGTAGGTTGGCAAATAAGGAAACGCGCCGAGGGTTTAACGTAGTTTTTGTGTGGAATGTTATATGTATACCAGTACTAATCCAACCTTCCCGCAGGTGACTTACAGGAAAGTAGGTCATGAATGTCAATAATGAAGAAAGAAAGGAAAAGACTTCTTGGTTGAAGAAAGAAATGTGAAAAAAGCTAAGGAAGCGTGTTTTAGTACGGCACCTAACGGTGCAAAACGTTACGTAGTAAGGGCCAATAAGCAATCTGCCGTGGGTTTTATGTTGTTTTGGAGGAGAGGGTTGTATGTATATGTGTACTATTCCCCCTTCTCCACTGGTGACTTCAAGAAAATAAGATCATGGATATTAAGAATGGAGAAAGAAAAGAGAAGGCTTCTTTTTTGAAGAAAAAAGTAAGAAGATAGCTAAGGTCAAGTGGTTAGGCTAGGCACTAAGCGGTGCTAAACGTTGCGTAGTTAGGGTTCATAAGGCTACTCGCCGTGGGTATATACGCAGCTTTGGTGGGGAGTGTTTAATGTATATTTGTAGTAACCCCTTTTCTTCACAGGTGACTTCAAATAAAGTAGATCATGGATTTAAAGAATAAAGAAAGAAAAGAAAATACTTTTTGATTAAAGAAAGAAATGTGACGATAGGTTTCGGAGCGTGTTTTCGTTAGGCACTCAGTGGTGAAAAAGATACGTACTTGGGGCAAATATGGCAACGCGCCGTGGGTGTTTACGCGGTTTTTGTTGGGATCATTATATGTATATCTGTACTAATTCCCCGTCTCATCAGGCGACTTAAAGACAATAGATTATGTATGTCAATAATGAAGAAAGAAAAGAAAAAACCTAAAGGTTGAAGTATGAACTTTGAAGATATTTTAGGGCGCGTGTTTTAGTGAGCCACTAAGCAGTGTAAAATGGTTCGTAGTTTGGGCCCATAAGGCAATACGCCGTGGGTATATAGTCGGTTTTGGTAGGGAATGTTATATGTATATGTGTAATAATCCAACCTATCAACAGCTGACTTCAAGAAAAGAAGGTCATGGATATCAAGAATGAAGAAAGAAAAAGATTTCTTGGTTGAAGAAAAAAGTGTGAAGATAGCTTAGGGCGCGTGTTTCAGTAAGGCACTTAGTGGTGCAAAACATTGCGTAGTAAGGGCTCATAAGGAAAACCGCCGTAGGTATCTCCGTGGTTATGGTGGGGAGTGTTATGTGTTATGTTCACTAATCCTTCCTCTCTACAGCTGACTTTAAGAGAAGAAGATAAATGATGTCAAGTATGAAGAAAGATAAATGCATACTTCTTAGTTGAAATAAAAGTGAGGTGATAGCTTAGGGATAGTGTTTTAGTTAGGCACCTAGTGGTACAAAACGTTGCGTAGTTGAGGCCAATATGGTAACTCGCCGTGTGTTTTTACGTGGTTTTTGTGGGGAGTGTTATTTGTTTATCTGTACTAATACCCCCTCCTGGGCAGGTGACTTCAAGAAAAGAAGATCTTGGATGTCCAGAAAAAGTAAAAAAAGATATGACTTCTTTGTTGTAGAAAGAAGTGTAAAGATAGCTTAAAGTATGTGTTTCAGTTAGCAACAGAGCGGTGCAAGACGGTACATGGTAACGGCCATTAAGGCCATCCGCCGTGGGTATCTCTGTGGTTTTCGTGAATAGTGTCATATGTATATATGCACTCTTCCCCCCTCCAACAACAGACTTCTACAAAATAAGACCATGGATGGCAAGGATTAAGAAAGGTAAGAGAAGACTTCTTGGTTAAAAAAAGAAATATTAAGATAGCTTAGGGCACGTTTTTTTAGCAAGGTACCTAGTCGAGCAATACGTTGCGTAGTTAGGGCCAATGAGGCAAACCGCCGTTGGTTTTAACGATTTTTTGTTACGAAGTGATTTATGTTTATGTGTACTTAAACCCTTTCTCAACAGGTAACTGCAACAAAAGTAGATCATTGATGTCAAGGATCAAGAGAGATAAGAAAAGACTTCTTGGTTGAAAAAAGATGTGTGAAGATAGCTTAGGGCGCCTTTTTTTGCAAAGCACCTAATTGTGCAAATTTGTTGCTTAGTTAGGGCCAATATGGTTACCCGCCGTGGGTTTTTACGCGAGTTTTTTGGTGAGGTTTTTTTTATATCGGTACTAATACCTCCTCTCCGAAGATGACTTCATGAACAGAAGTTCATCGAAGTCAAGAATGGAGAAAGAAAAGAGATACTTTTTCTTTAAAGAAAGGAGTGCGAATTAAGCTTAGTGCGCGTGTAAAAGTTAGGCACTTAGCGGTGCAAAACGTTGCGCAGTAAGGGCTCATAAGGCTACAAGCCGCGGGTTGTAACGCGGTTAGGGTAAAGAGTGATATATATATATGTGATTAAATCCCCACTCTCCACAGGTGACTTCCGGCACAGAAGATCATTGATGACAAGAGTGAGGAAAGAAAAAGAAGATTTCATGATTGAAAAAAGAAGTGTGAATATATATTAGGGCTCGTGTTTTAAATTGGAATTAAGCGGTGCAAAACATTACGTAGTAGGGGTCAATAAGGAAACCCACCGTGGGTATCTGCGTGGTTTTGGTGGGAAGTATTATAATCATATTTGCACTAATCTTTCATCTCTAAAGCTGACTTAAACGAAAGATGATCATGGATGTTAGGGATGAATTAAAATAACAGGAGACTTCTTTGTGGAAAAAAGAAGTGTGAAGGAAACTTAGGGCGCGTTTATAACTAGGAACCAAGTGGTGCAAATCGTTGAATAGTTAATGCAAAGAAGGCAAACCGCGAATGATTTTTACCCAGTTTTTTTGAAGAGTGTAATATGTTTATGTGTACTTATCCCGTCTCTCAACAGGTGACTGCAACAAAAAAAGATCATGGATGTCAAGGATTAAGAAAGATAAGAGAAGAATTTTTGGTGGAAAAAAGAATTTTGAAGATAGTTTAGGGCAAGTTTTTTAGCTAGGCACATAGTGGTGCAAAACGTTGCATATTGAGGGCCAAAAAGGAGACACGCATTGGGTTTTACGCGGTTTTGGTGAGGAGTTTATATCTATATGTTTACTTATCCCACCTCTCCAGAGTTGACTTCAAGAAAAGATGATAATGGATTTCAAGAAAGAAGAAAGAAAAGATAAGACTTCTTGATTGAAGAGTGTAGTGTAAAGATAGCTTACGGCGGGTGTTTTAGTTAGCCGCCTATGTGTAAAGAACGTTTCGTAGTTTAGGCAAATAAGGAAACGCGCCCTGGGTTTTACGTAGTTTTTGCGTGGAATGTTATATGTATATCAATACTAATCCAACCTTCCCGCAGGTGACTTACAGGAAAATAGGTCATGAATGTCAATAATGAAGAAAGAAGGGAAAAGACTTCTTGGTTGAAGAAAGGAATGTGAAGAAAGCTTAGGAAGCGTGTTGTAGTTAGGCACCTAACGGTGCAAAACGTTTCGTTGTAAGAGCCCATAAGGAATCTGCCGTGGGTTTTACGTTGTTGTGGTGAAAAGGGTTGTATGTATATGTGTACTATTCCCCCTTCTCCACTGGTTACTTCAAGAAAAGAAGATCATGGATATCAAGAATGGAGAAAGAAAAGAGAAGGCTTCTTTGTTGAAGAAAGAGGTAAGAAGATAGCTAAGGTCAAGTGGCTAGGCTAGGCACTAAGCAATGCTAAACGTTGCGTAGTTAGGGTTCATAAGGCTACTCGCCGTGGGTATATACGCAGCTTCGGTGGGGAGTGTTTAATGTATGTTTGTAGTAACCCCTTTTCTTCACAGGTGACTTCAAATAAAGAAGATCATGGATTTAAAGAATAAAGAAAGAAAGGCAAATACTTTTTGATTAAAGAAAGAAGTGCGAAGATAGCCTTCGGAGCGTGTTTTCGTTAGGCAATCAGTGGTGAAAAAGATACGTAGTTGGGTATAATGTGGCAACCCGCCGTGGGTTTTAACGCGGTTTTTGTTGGAATCATTATATGTATATCTGTACTAATTCCCCGTCTCATCAGGCGACTTAAAGAAAATAGATTATGTATATCAATAATGAAGAAAGAAAAGAGAAGACTTCTTGGTTGAAGAAAGTAACGTAAAAATGCTAATGGCGCGTGTTTTAGTTAGGTGACTATTTTTAAAGAACGTTTCGTAGGTTTAGCAAATAAGGACAGCGCCGTGGGTTTTTACGTAGTTTTTGTGTGGAATGTTAAATGTATATCAGTACTAATCCAACATCCCCGCAGGTGACTTACAGGAAAGTAGGTCATTAATGTCAAGACTGTAGAAAGAAAAGAAAGGACCTCTTGGTAGAAGAAAGAAATGTAAGATAGCTTAGGGCGCGTGTTTTAGTAAGGCACTGTGAGGTGCAAAGCTTTGCGAAGTTAGGCCCCTAAGACAGTATGTAATGGGTTTTTAAAGGTATTTGTGGGGAGTGTTATATGTTTATGTGAACTTATCCCCCCTTTCCACAGGTGAATTCAAGAAAAAATAATGGGTGTCTAGGGTCAAGAAAGAGAGGAAAAGACTTCTTGGTTGAAGAAAGGAATGTGAAGAAAGCTTAGGGGGCGTGTTTTAGTTAGGCACCTAACGGTGCAAAACGTTACGTAGTAAGGGCCCATAAGAAATCTGCCGTGGGTTTTACGTTGTTGTGGTGGAGAGGGTTGTATGTATATGTGTACTTTTCCCCCTTCTCCACTGATGACTTCAAGAAAAGAAGAATATGGATATCAAGAATGGAGAAAGGAAAGAAAAGGCTTTGTTGAAGAAAGAAGTATTAAGATAGCTAAGGTGAAGTGGTTAGGCTAGTCACTAAGCGGTACTAAACGTTGCGTAGTTAGAGTTCATAAGGCTATTCGCTGTGGGTATATACGCAGTTTTGGTGGGGAATGTTTAATGTATGTTTGTACTAACCCCTTCTCTCCACAGGTGACATCAAAAAAAGAAGATCGTGGATGTAAAGAATAAAGAAAGAAAGGAAAATACTTTTTGGTTTAAGAAAGAAGTGTAAAGATAGCTTTCGGAGCGTGTTTTCGTTAGGCACTCAGTGGTGATAAAAGATGCGTAGTTGGGTATATTGTTGCAACCCGCCGTGCGTTTAACGCGGTTTTTGTTGATATCATTATATAAATATCTGTACTAATTCTTTATATATATAATATAAGGCAAATATAATAAGGCAAACCGCGAATGATTTTTACGCAGTTTTTTTGGGGAGTGTTATTTGTTTATGTGTACTTATCCCATCTCTCAACAGATGACTTCAACATAAGGAGATCATAATTTTCAAGATTAACGAAAGATAAGAGAAGACTTTTTGGTGGAAAAAAGAAGTTTGAAGATAGTTTAGGGCGCGTTTTTTTAGCTATGCACATAGTGATGCAAAACGTTGCATATTGATGGCCCAACAGGAGATCCGCAATGGGTTTTACGCGGTTTTGGTGAGGAGGTTATATGTATATGTTTACTTATCCCACCTCTCCAGAGTTGACTTCAAGAAAAGAAGATAATGGATTTCAAGAAAGAAGAAATAAAAGAGAAGACTTTTTGATTGATGAAAGTAGTGTGAAGATAGCTTACGGCGAGTGTATTAGTTAGGCGCCTATTGTTAAAGAACGTTTCGTAGGTTATGCAAATAAGGAAACGCGCCGTCGGGTTTTACGTAGTTTTTGTGTGGAATATTAAATGTATGTCAGTACTAATGCAACCTCCCCGCAGGTGACGTACTTGAAAGTAGGTCATGAATGTCAAGAATGAATAAAGGAAGGAAAAGACTTTTTGGTTGAAGAAAGTAATGGGAAGAAAGCTTAGCAGGCGTGTTTTAGTTAGGCACTGTGCGGTGCAAAGCGTTGCGAAGTGAGGTCCCAAGGCAGTAAGTAATGGGTATTTAAAGGTTTCTGTGGTGAGTGTTATATGTTTATGTGATCTTATCCCCCTCTCCACAGGTGACTTCAAGAAAAAAGGTTATGGATGTCTAGAATCAAGAAAGAAAGGAAAAGACTTCTTGGTTGAAGAAAGGAATGTTAAGAAAGCTTAAGATGCGTATTTTAGTTAGGCACCTTACGGTGCAAAACGTTACGTAGTAAGGGCCCATAAGGAATCTACCGTGGGTTTTACGTTTTATTGGTGGAGAGGGTTGTATGTATATGTGTCCTATTCCCTCTTCTCCACTGGTTACTTCAAAAAAAGAAGATCATGGATATCAAGAATTGAGAAAGAAAAGGGAAAGCTTCTTTGTTGAAGAAAGAGGTAAGAAGATTGCTAAGGTCAAATGGTTAGGCTAAGCACTAAGCGGTGCTAAACGTTGCGTAGTTAGGGTTCATAAGGCTACTCGCCGTGGGTATATACGCAGTTTTGGTGGGGAGTGTTTAATGTATGTTTGTACTAACCCCTTCTCTTCACAGGTGACTTCAAAAAAAGAATATAATGGATGTAGGCAATAAAGAAAGAAAGGAAAATACTTTTTGATTAAAGAAAGAAGTGAGAAGATAGCTTTCGGAGCGTGTTTTCGTTAGGCACTCAATGGTGAAAAAGATACGTACATGGGGCGAATATGCTAACCCGCCGTGGGTTTTTACGCGGTTTTTGTTGGGATCATTATATGTATATCTGTACTAATTCCCCGTCTCATCAGGCAACTTAAAAAATTAGATTATATATGAAAATAATGAAAAAAAGAAAAGACTTTAAGGTTGAAGTAAGAACTGTGAAGATACCTTAGGTAGCGTTTTTTAGTTAGCTACTAAGCAGTGTAAAACGTTGCGTACTTTGGGCCCAAAAGGCAACCTGCCGTGGGTATATACGCGGTTTTGGTAGGGAATGTTATATGTATATGTGTACTAATCCAACCTATCAACAGCTGACTTCAAGAAAACAAGATCAATGATGTCAAAATGGTAAAAGAAAAGAGAAGACTTCTTTGTTGAAGAAAGAGGTGTAAAGAAAGCTAAAAGCGCCATTTTCAGTTAAACATTTAGCGGTGCAAAACGTTCTTTAGTTACGGCCAATAAGGACAAGCCTTTGGTTTTTACGCGGTTATGGGTGGGAGTGTTTTATGAATATGTGTTCTAATCCCCAATCTCCAAAGGTGTCTTCCAGAAAAGAAGATCAAAGATATCAAAAATGATGAAAGAGAAAGATTTCTTGGTTGAAGAAGAAAATGTGAAGAAAACTTAGAGCGCGTGTTTCAGTTAGGCATTTAATGGTGTAAACATTACGTAGTAAGGGCCCATAAGGAAAACCGCCGTGGGTATCTCCGTGGTAATGGTGGGGAGTATTATGTGTTATGTTCGCTAATCCTTCCTCTCTACAGCTGACTTTAAC
Source organism: Hetaerina americana (assembly GCF_022747635.1). Classification (NCBI taxonomy): domain Eukaryota; kingdom Metazoa; phylum Arthropoda; class Insecta; order Odonata; family Calopterygidae; genus Hetaerina; species Hetaerina americana. Next base: position 125,338 of record NW_027286722.1, read on the forward strand.
AGAAGAATATAAAGGATATCAAGTATGAAGAAAGATAAGAGAAGACTTCTTGGTTGAAATAAAATTGAGAAGATAGCCTAGGGATAGCGTTTTAGCGAGGCAGATAGTGGTGCAAAACATTGCATAGTAAGGGCCCAAAAGGAGACCCGCAGTGGGTTTAACGCGGTTTAGGTGAGGAGTTTATATGTATATGTTTACTTTTCCCACATCTCCAGAATTGACTTCAAGAAAAGAAGATAATGGATTTCAAGAAAGAAGAAAGAAGAAAGAAAAAAAAGACTTCTTGATTGAAGAAAGTAGTGCAATGATAGCTTACGGCGCGTGTTTTAGTCAGGCGCCTATTTTTAAAAAACGTTTCGTAGTTTAGGCAAATAAGGAAACGCGCCCTGTGTTTTACGTAGTTTTTGTGTGGAATGTTATATGTATATCAGTACTAATCCAACCTTTCCGCAGGTGACTTACAGGAAAGTAGGTCATGATTGTCAAGAGTGAAGAAAGAAAGGAAAAGACTTCTTTGTTGAAGAAAGGAATGTGAAGAAAGCTTACGGAGCGTGTTGTAGTTAGGCACCTAACGGTGCAAAACGTTTCGTTGTAAGAACCCATAAGGAATCTGCCGTGGGTTTTACGTTGTTGTGGGGGAGAGGGTTGTATGTATATGTGTACTATTCCCCCTTCTCCACTGGTTACTTCAAGAAAAGAAGATCATGGATATCAAGAATGGAGAAAGAAAAAAGAAGTCTTCTTTGTTGAAGAAAGAGGTAAGGAGATAGCTATGGTCAAATGGCTAGGCTAGGCACTAAGCAATGCTAAACGTTGCGTAGTTAGGGTTCATAAGGCTACTCGCCGTGGGTATATACGCAGCTTTGGTGGGGATTGTTTAATGTATGTTTGTAGTAACCCCTTTTCTTCACAGTTGACTTCAAATAAAGAAGATCATGGATTTAAAGAATAAAGAAAGAAAGGCAAATACTTTTTGGTTTAAGAAACAAGTGTAAAGAAAGCTTTCGGAGCGTGTTTTCGTTAGGCACTCAGTGGTGAAAAAGATACGTAGTTGGGTATAATGTTGCAACCCGCCGTGGGTTTAACGCGGTTTTGGTTGATATCATTATATAAATATCTGTAGTAATTCCTTATCTCATCAGGCGTCTTAAAGGAAAAAGGTTTTTTAAGTCATCAATTAGAAAAGAAAAAAGGAACACTTAAAGGTTGAAGTAAGAAGTATGAAGATAGCTTAGGGCGCGTGTTTTAGTTAGCCACTAAGCAGTGTAAAACGTTGCGTAGTTTGAGCCCATAAGGCAACCCGCCGTGGGTATATACGCGGTTTTGGTAGGGAATGTTATGTATATATATATATATATATATACATGTGTAGTAATCCAACCTATCCACAGCTGACTTCAAGAAAAGATGATCATGGATATTAAGAATGAAGAAAGAAAAAGATTTCTTGTTTGAAGAAAGAAGATTGAAGATAGCTTAGGGCGCGTTATAGTAAGGCACTTAGTGGTGCAAAACATTACGTAGTAAGGGCCGATAAGGAAAACCGCCGTGGGTATCTCCGTGGTTATGGTGGGGAGTGTTATGTGTTATGTTCATTAATCCTTCCTATCTACAGCTTACTTTAACAGAAGAATATATAGAATGTCAAGTATGAAGATAAATTAATGCTTACTACTTGGTTGAAATAAAAGTAAAAAGATAGCTTAGGGATAGTGTTTTAGTTAGGCACCTAGTGGTGCAAAACGTTTCGTAGTTGAGGCCAATATGGTAACTCGCCGTGGGTTTTTACGTGGTTTTTGTGGGGAGTGTTATATGTAAATCTGTATTATACCCTGTCCTGGGCAGGTGACTTCAAGAGAAGAAGATCTTGGATGTCCAGAAATAGTAAAAAAAGATATGACTTCTTAGTTGTAGAAAGAAGAGTAAAGAAAGCTTAAAGTACGTGTTTAAGTTAGCAACTTAGCGGTGCAAAACGGTACATGGTGACGGCCAGTAAGGCCATCCGCCGTGGGTATCTCTGTGGTTTTCGTGAATTGTGTCATATGTATATATGCACTATTCCCTTCTCTCAACAGGTGACTTCAAAAAAAGAAGACTATGGATGGCAAGGATAAAGAAAGGTAAGAGAAGACTTCTTGGTTGAAAAAAGAAAAGTTAAGATAGCTTAGGGCACGTTTTTTTTCAAAGCACCTAGTGGTGCAAATCGTTGCGTATTTAGGGCCAATATGGTAACCCGCCGTGGGTTTTTACGCGGTTTTTTTGGTGAGGGTTTTTTTTATATTTGTAATAATACCACCTTTTCGCATGTGACTTCATGAAGAGAAGTTCATTGAAGTCAAGAATGGAGAATGAAAAGAGATCCTTTTTCTTTGAAGAAAGGAGTGTGAATTAAGCTTAGTGTGCGTGTTTAAGTTAGGCACTTAGCGGTGCAAAACGTTGCGCAGTAAGGGCTCATAAGGCTACAAGCCGCGGGTTGTAACGCGGTTATGGTAAAGAGTGTTATATATATGTGATTAAATCCCCACTCTCCACAGGTTACTTCCGGACAAAAGATCAATTATGACATGAGTGAAGAAAGAAAATGATTTTTTTGATTGAAAAAAGAAGTGTGAATATATATTAAGGCGCGTGTTTTAAATTGGAATTTAGCGGTGGAAAACATTACGTAGTAAGGGCCGATAAGGAAACCCACCGTGGGTATCTGCGTGGTTTTGGTGGGAAGTATTATATTTTTATTTGCACTAATCTTTCCTCTCTAAAGCTGACTTAAACAAAAGATGATCATGGATGTTAAGGATGAAGAAAAAAAGGAGAAGACTTTTTGGTGAAGAAAGGAGTGTGAAGATAGCTTAGGGCGCGTTATTAACTAGGCACCTAGTGGTGCAAATCGTTGAATAATTAATTAAAATAAGGCAAACCGCGAATGATTTTTACGCAGTTTTTTTGGGGAGTGTTATTTATTTATGTGTACTTATATCATCTCTCAACAGATGACTGCAACAAAAGGAGATCATGGATGTCAAGATTAAAGAAAGATAAGAGAAGACTTTTTGGTGGAAAAAAGAAGTTTGAAGATAGTTTAGGGCGCGTTTTTTTAGCATTGCACATAGTGATGCAAAACGTTGCATATTGATGGCCCAACAGGAGATCCGCAATGGGTTTTACGCGGTTTTGGTGAGGAGGTTATATGTATATGTTTACTTATCCCACCTCTCCAGAGTTGACTTCAAGAAAAGAAGATAATGGAATTCAAGAAAGAAGAAATAAAAGAGAAGACTTTTTGATTGAAGAAAGTCGTGTAAAGATAGTTTACGGCGAGTGTATTAGTTAGGCACCTATAGTTAAAGAACGTTTTTTCGGTTAGGCAAATAAGGAAACGCGCCGTGGGGTTTTACGTAGTTTTTGTGTGGAATGTTATATGTATATCAGTACTAATGCAACCTTCCCGCAGGTGACGTACTGGAAAGTAGGTCATGAATGTCAAGAATGAATAAAGGAAAAAAAAGGCTTCTTGGTTGAAAAAAGTAATGTGAAGAAAGCTTAGGAGGCGTGTTTTAGTTAGGCACTGTGCGGTGCAAAGCGTTGCGAAGTGAGGTCCCAAGGCAGTAAGTAATGGGTATTTAAAGGTTTTTGTGGGGAGTGTTATATTTTATGTGATCTTATCCCCCTCCCCACAGGTGACTTCAAGAAAAAAGGTTATGGATGTCTAGAATCAAGAAAGAAAGGAAAAGACTGCTTGGTTGAAGAAAGGAATGTGAAGAAAGCTTAGGAGGCGTATTATTGTTAGGCACCTTACCGTGCAAAACGTTACGTAGTAAGGGCCCATAAGGAATCTACCGTGGGTTTTACGTTGTATTGGTGGAGATGGTTGTATGTATATGGGTACTATTCCCTCTTCTCCACTGGTTACTTCAAGAAAAGAAGATCATGGATATCAAGAATTGAGAAAGAAAAGAGAAAGCTTCTTTGTTGAAGAAAGAGGTAAGAAGATAGCTATGGTCAAATGGTTAGACTAAGCACTAAGCGGTGCTAAACGTTGCGTAGTTAGGGTTCATAAGGCTACTCGCCGTGGGTATATACGCAGTTTTGGTGGGGAGTGTTTAATGTATGTTTTTACTAACCCCTTCTCTCCTCAGGTGACTTCAAAAAAAGAATATAATGGATGTAGGGAATAAAGAAAAAAGGGAAATACTTTTTTATTAAAGAAAGAAGTGAGAAGATAGCTTTCGGAGCGTGTTTTCGTTAGGCACTCAATGGTGAAAAAGATACGTCCATGGGGCGAATATGCTAACCCGCCGTGGGTTTTTACGCGGTTTTTGTTGGGATCATTATATGTATATCTGTACTAATTCCCCGTCTCATCAGGCAACTTAAAAAATTAGATTATATATGAAAATAATGAAAAAAAGAAAAGACTTTAAGGTTGAAGTAAGAACTGTGAAGATACCTTAGGTAGCGTTTTTTAGTTAGCTACTAAGCAGTGTAAAACGTTGCGTACTTTGGGCCCAAAAGGCAACCTGCCGTGGGTATATACGCGGTTTTGGTAGGGAATGTTATATGTATATGTGTACTAATCCAACCTATCAACAGCTGACTTCAAGAAAACAAGATCAATGATGTCAAAATGGTAAAAGAAAAGAGAAGATTTCTTTGTTGAAGAAAGAGGTGTAAAGAAAGCTAAAAGCGCCATTTTCAGTTAAACATTTAGCGGTGCAAAACGTTCTTTAGTTACGGCCAATAAGGACAAGCCTTTGGTTTTTACGCGGTTATGGGTGGGAGTGTTTTATGAATATGTGTTCTAATCCCCAATCTCCAAAGGTGTCTTCCAGAAAAGAAGATCAAAGATATCAAGAATGATGAAAGAGAAAGATTTCTTGGTTGAAGAAGAAAATGTGAAGAAAACTTAGAGCGCGTGTTTCAGTAAGGCATTTAGTGGTGTAAACATTACGTAGTAAGGGCCCATAAGGAAAACCGCCGTGGGTATCTCCGTTGTTATGGTGGGGAGTATTATGTGTTATGTTCACTAATCCTTCCTCTCTACAGCTGACTTTAACGGAAGAATATAAAGGATATCAAGTATGAAGAAAGATAAGAGAAGACTTCTTGGTTGAAAAAAAAAATCGAGAAGATAGCCTAGGGATAGTGTTTTAGCTAGGCAGATAGTGGTGCAAAACATTGCATAGTAAGGGCCCAAAAAGAGATCCGCAGTGGGTTTAACGCGGTTTTGGTGAGGAGTTTATATGTATATGTTTACTTTTCCCACATCTCCAGAATTGACTTCAAGAAAAGAAGATAATGGATTTCAAGAAAGAAGAAAGAAGAAAGAAAAAAAAGACTTCTTGATTGAAGAAAGTAGTGCAATGATAGCTTACGGCGCGTGTTTTAGTCAGGCCCCTATTTTTAAAAAACGTTTCGTAGTTTAGGCAAATAAGGAAACGCGCCCTGTGTTTTACGTAGTTTTTGTGTGGAATGTTATATGTATACCAGTACTAATCCAACCTTTCCGCAGGTGACTTACAAGAATGTAGGTCATGATTGTCAAGAGTGAAGAAAGAAAGGAAAAGACTTCTTCGTTGAAGAAAGGAATGTGAAGAAAGCTTACGGAGCGTGTTGTAGTTAGGCACCTAACGGTGCAAAACGTTTCGTTGTAAGAACCCATAAGGAATCTGCCGTGGGTTTTACGTTGTTGTGGGGGAGAGGGTTGTATGTATATGTGTACTATTCCCCCTTCTCCACTGGTTACTTCAAGAAAAGAAGATCATGGACATCAAGAATGGAGAAAGAAAAAAGAAGTCTTCTTTGTTGAAGAAAGAGGTAAGAAGATAGCTATGGTCAAATGGCTAGGCTAGGCACTAAGCAATGCTTAACGTTGCGTAGTTAAGGTTCATAAGGCTACTCGCCGTGGGTATAAACGCAGCTTTGGTGGGGAATGTTTAATGTATGTTTGTAGTAACCCCTTTTCTTCACAGTTGACTTCAAATAAAGAAGATCATGGATTTAAAGAATAAAGAAAGAAAGGCAAATACTTTTTGGTTTAAGAAAGAAGTGTAAAGATAGCTTTCGGAGCGTGTTTTCGTTAGGCACATAGTGGAGAAAAAGATACGTAGTTGGGTATTATGTTGCAACCCGCCGTGGGTTTAACGCGGTTTTGGTTGATATCATTATATAAATATCTGTAGTAATTCCTTATCTCTTAGGCGTCTTAAAGGAAATAGGTTTTTTAAGTCATCAATGATAAAAGAAAAAAGAACACTTAAAGGTTGAAGTAAGAAGTATGAAGATACCTTTGGGCGCGTGTTTTAGTTAGCCACTAATCAGTGTAAAACGTTGCGTAGTTTGAGCCCATAAGGAAACCCGCCGTGGTTATATACGCGGTTTGGGTAGGGAATGTTAAATATATATACATGTGTACTAATCCAACCTGTCCACAGCTGACTTCAAGACAAGATGATCATGGATATTAAGAATGAAGAAAGAAAAAGATTTAATGTTTGAAGAAAGAAGATTGAAGATAGCTTAGGGCGCGTTTCAGTAAAGCACTTAGTGGTGCAAAACATTACGTAGTAAGGGCCCATAAGGAAAACCGCCGTGGGTATCTCCGTGGTTATGGTGGGGAGTGTTATGTGTTATGTTCATTAATCCTTCCTATCTACAGCTTACTTTAACAGAAGAATATAAAGAATGTCAAGTATGAAGATAAATTAATGCTTACTTCTTGGTTGAAATAAAAGTAAAAAGATAGCTTAGGGATAGTGTTTTAGTTAGGCACCTAGTGGTGCAAAACGTTTCGTAGTTGAGGCCAATATGGTAACTCGCCGTGGGTTTTTACGTGGTTTTTGTGGGGAGTGTTATATGTAAATCTGTATTATTCCCTGTCCTGGGTAGGTGACTTCAAGAGAAGAAGATCTTGGATGTCCAGAAAAAGTAAAAAAAGATATGACTTCTTAGTTGTAGAAAGAAGAGTAAAGATAGCTTAAAGTACGTGTTTAAGTTAGCAACTTAGCGGTGCAAAACGGTACATGGTGACGGCCAGTAAGGCCATCCGCCGTGGGTATCTCTGTAGTTTTCGTGAATAGTGTCATATTTATATATGCACTATTCCCTTCTCTCAACAGGTGACTTCAAAAAAAGAAGACTATGGATGGCAAGGATAAAGAAAGGTAAGAGAAGACTTCTTGGTTGAAAAAAGAAAAGTTAAGATAGCTTAGGGCACGTTTTTTTTCAAAGCACCTAGTGGTGCAAATCGTTGCGTATTTTGGGCCAATATGATAACCCGCCGTGGGTTTTTACGCGGTTTTTTTGGTGAGGGTTTTTTTATATTTGTACTAATACCACCTTTTCGCATGTGACTTCATGAAGAGAAGTTCATTGAAGTCAGGAATGGAGAATGAAAAGAGATCCTTTTTCTTTGAAGAAAGGAGTGTGAATTAAGCTTAGTGTGCGTGTTTAAGTTAGGCACTTAGCGGTGCAAAACGTTGCGCAGTAAAGGCTCATAAGGCTACAAGCCGCGGGTTGTAACGCGGTTATGGTTAAGAGTGTTATATATATGTGATTAAATCCCCACTCTCCACAGGTTACTTCCGGACAGAAGATCATTGATGACAAGAGTGAAGAAAGAAAAAGATTTTTTTGATTGAAAAAAGAAGTGTGAATATATATTAAGGCGCGTGTTTTAAATTGGAATTTAGCGTTGGAAAACATTACGTAGTAAGGGCCAATAAGGAAACCCACCGTGGGTATCTGCGTGGTTTTGGTGGGAAGTATTACTTTTTTATTTGCACTAAACTTTCCTCTCTAAAGCTGACTTAAACAAAAGATGATCATGGATGTTAAGGATGAAGAAAAATAAGAGAAGACTTTAGGTGAAGAAAGGAGTGTGAAGATAGCTTAGGGCGCGTTATTAACTAGGCACCTAGTGGGGCAAATCGTTGAAAAATTAATAAAAATAAGGCAAACCGCGAATGATTTTTACGCAGTTTTTTTGGGGAGTGTTATTTGTTTATGTGTACTTATATCATCTCTCAACAGATGACTGCAACAAAAGGAGATCATGGATGTCAAGATTAAAGAAAGATAAAAGAAGACTTTTTGGTGGAAAAAAGAAGTTTGAAGATAGTTTAGGGCGCGTTTTTTTTGCTATGCACATAGTGATGCAAAACGTTGCATATTGATGGCCCAAAAGGAGATCCGCAATGGGTTTTACGCGGTTTTGGTGAGGAGGTTATATGTATATGTTTACTTATCCCACCTCTCCAGAGTTGACTTCAAGAAAAGAAGATAATGGAATTCAAGAAAGAAGAAATAAAAGAGAAGACTTTTTGATTGAAGAAAGTCGTGTAAAGATAGCTTACGGCGAGTGTATTAGTTAGGCGCCTATAGTTAAAGAACGTTTCGTAGGTTAGGCAAATAAGGAAACGCGCCGTGGGGTTTTACGTAGTTTTTGTGTGGAATGTTATATGTATATCAGTACTAATGCAACCTTCCCGCAGGTGACGTACTGGAAAGTAGGTCATGAATGTCAAGAATGAAGAAAGGAAGGAAAAGGCTTCTTGGTTGAAAAAAGTAATGTGAAGAAAGCTTAGGAGGCGTGTTTTAGTTAGGCACTGTGTGGTGCAAAGCGTTGCGAAGTGAGGTCCCAAGGCAGTAAGTAATGGGTATTTAAAGGTTTTTGTGGGGAGTGTTATATTTTATGTGATCTTATCCCCCTCTCCACAGGTGACTTCAAGAAAAAAGGTTATGGATGTCTAGAATCAAGAAAGATAGGAAAAGACTTCTTGGTTGAAGAAAGGAATGTTAATAAAGCTTAAGAGGCGTATTTTAGTTAGGCACCTTACGGTGCAAAACGTTACGTAGTAAGGGCCCATAAGGAATCTACCGTGGGTTTTACGTTGTATTGGTGGAGATGGTTGTATGTATATGGGTACTATTCCCTCTTCTCCACTGGTTACTTCAAGAAAAGAAGATCATGGATATCAAGAATTGAGAAAGAAAAGGGAAGACTTCTTTGTTGAAGAAAGAGGTAAGAAGATAGCTAAGGTCAAATGGTTAGGCCAAGCACTAAGCGGTGCTAAACGTTGCGTAGTTAGGGTTCATTAGGCTACTCGCCGTGGGTATATACGCACTTTTGGTGGGGAGTGTTTAATGTAATTTGGTACTAACCCCTTCTCTCCACAGGTGACTTCAAAAAAAGAATATAATGGATGTAAGGAATAAAGAAAGAAAGGAAAATACTTTTTTATTAAAGAAAAGTGAGAAGATAGCTTTCGGAGCCAGTTTTCGTTAGGCACTCAGTGGTGAAAGAGATACGTAGTTGGGGCAAATATGGCAACGCGCCGTGGGTGTTTACGCGGTTTTTATTGGGATCATTATATGTTTATCTGTACTAATTCCCCGTCTCATCAGGCGACTTAAAGGAAATTGATTAAGTATGTCAATAATGAAAAAAAAAGAGAAAACCTAAAAGTTGAAGTATGAACTGTGAAGATACCTTAGTGCGCGTGTTTTAGTCAGCCACTAAGCAGTGTAAAAGGGTTCGTAGTTTGTGCCCATAAGGCAACACGCCGTTGGTATATACGCGGTTTTGGTTGGGAATGTTATATGTATATGTGTACAAATCCAACTTATCCACAGCTGACTTCAAGAAAAGAAGATCATTGATGTCAAACTGGTAAAAGAAAAGAGAAGATTTCCTTGCTGAAGAAAGAAGTGTGAAGGAAGCTAAAGGCGCCATTTTTAGTTAAACACTTAGCGGTGCAAAACGTTATGTAGTTAAGGCCCATAAGGACAAGCCTTTGGTTTTTACGCGGTTATGGTAGGGAGTGTTATATGAATATGTGTTCTAATCCCCACTCTCCACAGGTGTCTTCCAGAAAAGAAGATCATGGATATCAAGAATGAAGAAAGAAAAAGATTTCTTGGTTGAAGAAAGAAGTGTGAAGATAGCTTAGGGCGCGTTTCAGTAAGGCACTTAGTGGTGCAAAACATTACGTAGTAAGGGCCCATAAGGAAAACCGCCGTGGGTATCTCCGTGGTTATGGTGGGGAGTGTTATGTGTTATGTTCATTAATCCTTCCTATCTATAGCTTACTTTAACAGAAGAATATAAAGAATGTCAAGTATGAAGAAAGATAATGCATACTTCTTGGTTGAAATAAAAGTAAGAAGATAGCTTAGGGATAGTGAATTAGTTAGGCACCTAGTGGTGCAAAACGTTACGTAGTTGAGGCCAATATGGTACTCGCCGTGAGTTTTACGTGGTTTTTGTGGGGATTGTTATATATATCTGTACTAATTCCCCCTCCTGGGCAGTGGACTTCAATAAAAGAAGATCATGAATGTCAAGAAAAAGGAAAAAAAGGTATCACTTCTTGGTTGTAGAAAGAAGTGTAAAGATAACTTAAAGTACGTGTTTTAGTTAGCAACATAGCGGTGCAAAACGGTACCAAGTGACGGCCAGTAAGGCCATCCGCCGTGGGTATTTCTGTGGTTTTCGTGGATAGTGTCATATGTGTACCTGCTGGGGTGTAATTTTCCGTGTTTTTTTTTTGCATGTGGTATTTTTCGTTTTTACGGTTGGTGACCTAACACCCCCGGCCACACGCCCTTGCGGCGGCTTGCGGGGTATTATGTAGATGTAGATGGAGATGTATATACACTATTCCCCCGTCTCAACATGTGACCTCAACAAAAGAAGACCATGGAAGTGAAGGATAAAGAAAGGTAAGAGAAGACTTCCTGGTTGAAAAAAGATGTGTGAAGATAGCTTAGGGCGCCTTTTTTTGCAAAGCACCTAATTGTGCAAATTTGTTGCTTAGTTAGGGCCAATATGGTTACCCGCCGTGGGTTTTTACGCGAGTTTTTTGGTGAGGTTTTTTTTATATCGGTACTAATACCTCCTCTCCGAAGATGACTTCATGAACAGAAGTTCATCGAAGTCAAGAATGGAGAAAGAAAAGAGATACTTTTTCTTTAAAGAAAGGAGTGCGAATTAAGCTTAGTGCGCGTGTTAAAGTTAGGCACTTAGCGGTGCAAAACGTTGCGCAGTAAGGGCTCATAAGGCTACAAGCCGCGGGTTGTAACGCGGTTAGGGTAAAGAGTGATATATATATATGTGATTAAATCCCCACTCTCCACAGGTGACTTCCGGCACAGAAGATCATTGATGACAAGAGTGAGGAAAGAAAAAGAAGATTTCATGATTGAAAAAAGAAGTGTGAATATATATTAGGGCTCGTGTTTTAAATTGGAATTAAGCGGTGCAAAACATTACGTAGTAGGGGTCAATAAGGAAACCCACCGTGGGTATCTGCGTGGTTTTGGTGGGAAGTATTATAATCATATTTGCACTAATCTTTCATCTCTAAAGCTGACTTAAACGAAAGATGATCATGGATGTTAGGGATGAATTAAAATAACAGGAGACTTCTTTGTGGAAAAAAGAAGTGTGAAGGAAGCTTAGGGCGCGTTTATAACTAGGAACCAAGTGGTGCAAATCGTTGAATAGTTAATGCAAAGAAGGCAAACCGCGAATGATTTTTACCCAGTTTTTTTGAAGAGTGTAATATGTTTATGTGTACTTATCCCGTCTCTCAACAGGTGACTGCAACAAAAAAAGATCATGGATGTCAAGGATTAAGAAAGATAAGAGAAGAATTTTTGGTGGAAAAAAGGATTTTGAAGATAGTTTAGGGCAAGTTTTTTAGCTAGGCACATAGTGGTGCAAAACGTTGCATATTGAGGGCCAAAAAGGAGACACGCATTGGGTTTTACGCGGTTTTGGTGAGGAGTTTATATCTATATGTTTACTTATCCCACCTCTCCAGAGTTGACTTCAAGAAAAGATGATAATGGATTTCAAGAAAGAAGAAAGAAAAGATAAGACTTCTTGATTGAAGAGTGTAGTGTAAAGATAGCTTACGGCGGGTGTTTTAGTTAGCCGCCTATGTGTAAAGAACGTTTCGTAGTTTAGGCAAATAAGGAAACGCGCCCTGGGTTTTACGTAGTTTTTGCGTGGAATGTTATATGTATATCAGTACTAATCCAACCTTCCCGCAGGTGACTTACAGGAAAATAGGTCATGAATGTCAATAATGAAGAAAGAAGGGAAAAGACTTCTTGGTTGAAGAAAGGAATGTGAAGAAAGCTTAGGAAGCGTGTTGTAGTTAGGCACCTAACGGTGCAAAACGTTTCGTTGTAAGAGCCCATAAGGAATCTGCCGTGGGTTTTACGTTGTTGTGGTGGAAAGGGTTGTATGTATATGTGTACTATTCCCCCTTCTCCACTGGTTACTTCAAGAAAAGAAGATCATGGATATCAAGAATGGAGAAAGAAAAGAGAAGGCTTCTTTGTTGAAGAAAGAGGTAAGAAGATAGCTAAGGTCAAGTGGCTAGGCTAGGCACTAAGCAATGCTAAACGTTGCGTAGTTAGGGTTCATAAGGCTACTCGCCGTGGGTATATACGCAGCTTCGGTGGGGAGTGTTTAATGTATGTTTGTAGTAACCCCTTTTCTTCACAGGTGACTTCAAATAAAGAAGATCATGGATTTAAAGAATAACGAAAGAAAGGCAAATACTTTTTGATTAAAGAAAGAAGTGTGAAGATAGCCTTCGGAGCGTGTTTTCGTTAGGCAATCAGTGGTGAAAAAGATACGTAGTTGGGTATAATGTGGCAACCCGCCGTGGGTTTTAACGCGGTTTTTGTTGGAATCATTATATGTATATCTGTACTAATTCCCCGTCTCATCAGGCGACTTAAAGAAAATAGATTATGTATATCAATAATGAAGAAAGAAAAGAGAAGACTTCTTGGTTGAAGAAAGTAACGGAAAAATGCTTATGGCGCGTGTTTTAGTTAGGTGACTATTTTTAAAGAACGTTTCGTAGGTTTAGCAAATAAGGACAACGCCGTGGGTTTTTACGTAGTTTTTGTGTGGAATGTTAAATGTATATCAGTACTAATCCAACATCCCCGCAGGTGACTTACAGGAAAGTAGGTCATTAATGTCAAGACTGTAGAAAGAAAAGAAAGGACCTCTTGGTAGAAGAAAGAAATGTAAGATAGCTTAGGGCGCGTGTTTTAGTACGGCACTGTGAGGTGCAAAGCTTTGCGAAGTTAGGCCCCTAAGACAGTATGTAATGGGTTTTTAAAGGTATTTGTGGGGAGTGTTATATGTTTATGTGAACTTATCCCCCCTTTCCACAGGTGAATTCAAGAAAAAATAATGGGTGTCTAGGGTCAAGAAAAAGAGGAAAAGACTTCTTGGTTGAAGAAAGGAATGTGAAGAAAGCTTAGGGGGCGTGTTTTAGTTAGGCACCTAACGGTGCAAAACGTTACGTATTAAGGGCCCATAAGAAATCTGCCGTGGGTTTTACGTTGTTGTGGTGGAGAGGGTTGTATGTATATGTGTACTTTTCCCCCTTCTCCACTGATGACTTCAAGAAAAGAAGAATATGGATATCAAGAATGGAGAAAGGAAAGAAAAGGCTTCTTTGTTGAAGAAAGAAGTATTAAGATAGCTAAGGTGAAGTGGTTAGGCTAGTCACTAAGCGGTACTAAACGTTGCGTAGTTAGAGTACATAAGGCTACTCGCTGTGGGTATATACGCAGTTTTGGTGGGGAATGTTTAATGTATGTTTGTACTAACCCCTTCTCTCCACAGGTCACATCAAAAAAAGAAGATCGTGGATGTAAAGAATAAAGAAAGAAAGGAAAATACTTTTTGGTTTAAGAAAGAAGTGTAAAGATAGCTTTCGGAGAGTGTTTTCGTTAGGCACTCAGTGGTGATAAAAGATGCGTAGTTGGGTATATTGTTGCAACCCGCCGTGCGTTTAACGCGGTTTTTGTTGATATCATTATATAAATATCTGTACTAATTCTTTATATATATAATATTAGGCAAATATAATAAGGCAAACCGCGAATGATTTTTACGCAGTTTTTTTGGGGAGTGTTATTTGTTTATGTGTACTTATCCCATCTCTCAACAGATGACTTCAACATAAGGAGATCATAATTTTCAAGATTAACGAAAGATAAGACAAGACTTTTTGGTGGAAAAAAGAAGTTTGAAGATAGTTTAGGGCGCGTTTTTTTAGCTATGCACATAGTGATGCAAAACGTTGCATATTGATGGCCCAACAGGAGATCCGCAATGGGTTTTACGCGGTTTTGGTGAGGAGGTTATATGTATATGTTTACTTATCCCACCTCTCCAGAGTTGACTTCAAGAAAAGAAGATAATGGATTTCAAGAAAGAAGAAATAAAAGAGAAGACTTTTTGATTGATGAAAGTAGTGTGAAGATAGCTTACGGCGAGTGTATTAGTTAGGCGCCTATTGTTAAAGAACGTTTCGTAGGTTATGCAAATAAGGAAACGCGCCGTGGGGTTTTACGTAGTTTTTGTGTGGAATATTAAATGTATATCAGTACTAATGCAACCTCCCCGCAGGTGACGTACTTGAAAGTAGGTCATGAATGTCAAGAATGAATAAAGGAAGGAAAAGACTTTTTGGTTGAAGAAAGTAATGGGAAGAAAGCTTAGCAGGCGTGTTTTAGTTAGGCACTGTGCGGTGCAAAGCGTTGCGAAGTGAGGTCCCAAGGCAGTAAGTAATGGGTATTTAAAGGTTTCTGTGGTGAGTGTTATATGTTTATGTGATCTTATCCCCCTCTCCACAGGTGACTTCAAGAAAAAAGGTTATGGATGTCTAGAATCAAGAAAGAAAGGAAAAGACTTCTTGGTTGAAGAAAGGAATGTTAAGAAAGCTTAAGATGCGTATTTTAGTTAGGCACCTTACGGTGCAAAACGTTACGTAGTAAGGGCCCATAAGGAATCTACCGTGGGTTTTACGTTTTATTGGTGGAGAGGGTTGTATGTATATGTGTCCTATTCCCTCTTCTCCACTGGTTACTTCAAAAAAAGAAGATCATGGATATCAAGAATTGAGAAAGAAAAGAGAAAGCTTCTTTGTTGAAGAAAGAGGTAAGAAGATTGCTAAGGTCAAATGGTTAGGCTAAGCACTAAGCGGTGCTAAACGTTGCGTAGTTAGGGTTCATAAGGCTACTCGCCGTGGGTATATACGCAGTTTTGGTGGGGAGTGTTTAATGTATGTTTGTACTAACCCCTTCTCTTCACAGGTGACTTCAAAAAAAGAATATAATGGATGTAGGCAATAAAGAAAGAAAGGAAAATACTTTTTGATTAAAGAAAGAAGTGAGAAGATAGCTTTCGGAGCGTGTTTTCGTTAGGCACTCAATGGTGAAAAAGATACGTGCATGGGGCGAATATGCTAACCCGCCGTGGGTTTTTACGCGGTTTTTGTTGGGATCATTATATGTATATCTGTACTAATTCCCCGTCTCATCAGGCAACTTAAAAAATTAGATTATATATGAAAATAATGAAAAAAAGAAAAGACTTTAAGGTTGATGTAAGAACTGTGAAGATACCTTAGGTAGCGTTTTTTAGTTAGCTACTGAGCAGTGTAAAACGTTGCGTACTTTGGGCCCAAAAGGCAACCTGCCGTGGGTATATACGCGGTTTTGGTAGGGAATGTTATATGTATATGTGTACTAATCCAACCTATCAACAGCTGACTTCAAGAAAACAAGATCAATGATGTCAAAATGGTAAAAGAAAAGAGAAGACTTCTTTGTTGAAGAAAGAGGTGTAAAGAAAGCTAAAAGCGCCATTTTCAGTTAAACATTTAGCGGTGCAAAACGTTCTTTAGTTACGGCCAATAAGGACAAGCCTTTGGTTTTTACGCGGTTATGGGTGGGTGTGTTTTATGAATATGTGTTCTAATCCCCAATCTCCAAAGGTGTCTTCCAGAAAAGAAGATCAAAGATATCAAAAATGATGAAAGAGAAAGATTTCTTGGTTGAAGAAGAAAATGTGAAGAAAACTTAGAGCGCGTGTTTCAGTTAGGCATTTAGTGGTGTAAACATTACGTAGTAAGGGCCCATAAGGAAAACCGCCGTGGGTATCTCCGTGGTAATGGTGGGGAGTATTATGTGTTATGTTCGCTAATCCTTCCTCTCTACAGCTGACTTTAACAGAAGAATATAAAGGATATCAAGTATGAAGAAAGATAAGAGAAGACTTCTTGGTTGAAATAAAATTGAGAAGATAGCCTAGGGATAGTGTTTTAGCGAGGCAGATAGTGGTGCAAAACATTGCATAGTAAGGGCCCAAAAGGAGACCCGCAGTGGGTTTAACGCGGTTTAGGTGAGGAGTTTATATGTATATGTTTACTTTTCCCACATCTCCAGAATTGACTTCAAGAAAAGAAGATAATGGATTTCAAGAAAGAAGAAAGAAGAAAGAAAAAAAAGACTTCTTGATTGAAGAAAGTAGTGCAATGATAGCTTACGGCGCGTGTTTTAGTCAGGCGCCTATTTTTAAAAAACGTTTCGTAGTTTAGGCAAATAAGGAAACGCGCCCTGTGTTTTACGTAGTTTTTGTGTGGAATGTTATATGTATATCAGTACTAATCCAACCTTTCCGCAGGTGACTTACAGGAAAGTAGGTCATGATTGTCAAGAGTGAAGAAAGAAAGGAAAAGACTTCTTCGTTGAAGAAAGGAATGTGAAGAAAGCTTAGGAAGCGTGTTGTAGTTAGGCACCTTACGGTGCAAAACGTTACGTTGTAAGAACCCATAAGGAATCTGCCGTGGGTTTTACGTTGTTGTGGGGGAGAGGGTTGTATGTATATGTGTACTATTCCCCCTTCTCCACTGGTTACTTCAAGAAAAGAAGATCATGGATATCAAGAATGGAGAAAGAAAAAAGAAGTCTTCTTTGTTGAAGAAAGAGGTAAGGAGATAGCTATGGTCAAATGGCTAGGCTAGGCACTAAGCAATGCTAAACGTTGCGTAGTTAGGGTTCATAAGGCTACTCGCCGTGGGTATATACGCAGCTTTGGTGGGGATTGTTTAATGTATGTTTGTAGTAACCCCTTTTCTTCACAGTTGACTTCAAATAAAGAAGATCATGGATTTAAAGAATAAAGAAAGAAAGGCAAATACTTTTTGGTTTAAGAAACAAGTGTAAAGAAAGCTTTCGGAGCGTGTTTTCGTTAGGCACTCAGTGGTGAAAAAGACACGTAGTTGGGTATAATGTTGCAACCCGCCGTAGGTTTAACGCGGTTTTGGTTGATATCATTATATAAATATCTGTAGTAATTCCTTATCTCATCAGGCGTCTTAAAGGAAAAAGGTTTTTTAAGTCATCAATGAGAAAAGAAAAAAGGAACACTTAAAGGTTGAAGTAAGAAGTATGAAGATAGCTTAGGGCGCGTGTTTTAGTTAGCCACTAAGCAGTGTAAAACGTTGCGTAGTTTGAGCCCATAAGGCAACCCGCCGTGGGTATATACGCGGTTTTGGTAGGGAATGTTATATATATATATATATATATATACATGTGTAGTAATCCAACCTATCCACAGCTGACTTCAAGAAAAGATGATCATGGATATTAAGAATGAAGAAAGAAAAAGATTTCTTGTTTGAAGAAAGAAGATTGAAGATAGCTTAGGGCGCGTTATAGTAAGGCACTTAGTGGTGCAAAACATTACGTAGTAAGGGCCGATAAGGAAAACCGCCGTGGGTATCTCCGTGGTTATGGTGTGGAGTGTTATGTGTTATGTTCATTAATCCTTCCTATCTACAGCTTACTTTAACAGAAGAATATATAGAATGTCAAGTATGAAGATAAATTAATGCTTACTACTTGGTTGAAATAAAAGTAAAAAGATAGCTTAGGGATAGTGTTTTAGTTAGGCACCTAGTGGTGCAAAACGTTTCGTAGTTGAGGCCAATATGGTAACTCGCCGTGGGTTTTTACGTGGTTTTTGTGGGGAGTGTTATATGTAAATCTGTATTATACCCTGTCCTGGGCAGGTGACTTCAAGAGAAGAAGATCTTGGATGTCCAGAAATAGTAAAAAAAGATATGACTTCTTAGTTGTAGAAAGAAGAGTAAAGAAAGCTTAAAGTACGTGTTTAAGTTAGCAACTTAGCGGTGCAAAACGGTACATGGTGACGGCCAGTAAGGCCATCCGCCGTGGGTATCTCTGTGGTTTTCGTGAATTGTGTCATATGTATATATGCACTATTCCCTTCTCTCAACAGGTGACTTCAAAAAAAGAAGACTATGGATGGCAAGGATAAAGAAAGGTAAGAGAAGACTTCTTGGTTGAAAAAAGAAAAGTTAAGATAGCTTAGGGCACGTTTTTTTTCAAAGCACCTAGTGGTGCAAATCGTTGCGTATTTAGGGCCAATATGGTAACCCGCCGTGGGTTTTTACGCGGTTTTTTTGGTGAGGGTTTTTTTTATATTTGTAATAATACCACCTTTTCGCATGTGACTTCATGAAGAGAAGTTCATTGAAGTCAAGAATGGAGAATGAAAAGAGATCCTTTTTCTTTGAAGAAAGGAGTGTGAATTAAGCTTAGTGTGCGTGTTTAAGTTAGGCACTTAGCGGTGCAAAACGTTGCGCAGTAAGGGCTCATAAGGCTACAAGCCGCGGGTTGTAACGCGGTTATGGTAAAGAGTGTTATATATATGTGATTAAATCCCCACTCTCCACAGGTTATTTCCGGACAGAAGATCATTTATGACATGAGTGAAGAAAGAAAATGATTTTTTTGATTGAAAAAAGAAGTGTGAATATATATTAAGGCGCGTGTTTTAAATTGGAATTTAGCGGTGGAAAACATTACGTAGTAAGGGCCAATAAGGAAACCCACCGTAGGTATCTGCGTGGTTTTGGTGGGAAGTATTATATTTTTATTTGCACTAATCTTTCCTCTCTAAAGCTGACTTAAACAAAAGATGATCATGGATGTTAAGGATGAAGAAAAATAAGAGAAGACTTTTTGGTGAAGAAAGGAGTGTGAAGATAGCTTAGGGCGCGTTATTAACTAGGCACCTAGTGGTGCAAATCGTTGAATAATTAATTAAAATAAGGCAAACCGCGAATGATTATTACGCAGTTTTTTTGGGGAGTGTTATTTATTTATGTGTACTTATATCATCTCTCAACAGATGACTGCAACAAAAGGAGATCATGGATGTCAAGATTAAAGAAAGATAAGGGAAGACTTTTTGGTGGAAAAAAGAAGTTTGAAGATAGTTTAGGGCGCGTTTTTTTAGCATTGCACATAGTGATGCAAAACGTTGCATATTGATGGCCCAAAAGGAGATCCGCAATGGGTTTTACGCGGTTTTGGTGAGGAGGTTATATGTATATGTTTACTTATCCCACCTCTCCAGAGTTGACTTCAAGAAAATAAGATAATGGAATTCAAGAAAGAAGAAATAAAAGAGAAGACTTTTTGATTGAAGAAAGTCGTGTAAAGATAGTTTACGGCGAGTGTATTAGTTAGGCAGCTATAGTTAAAGAACGTTTCGTAGGTTAGGCAAATAAGGAAACGCGCCGTGGGGTTTTACGTAGTTTTTGTGTGGAATGTTATATGTATATCAGTACTAATGCAACCTTCCCGCAGGTGACGTACTGGAAAGTAGGTCATGAATGTCAAGAATGAATAAAGGAAAAAAAAGGCTTCTTGGTTCAAAAAAGTAATGTGAAGAAAGCTTAGGAGGCGTGTTTTAGTTAGGCACTGTGCGGTGCAAAGCGTTGCAAAGTGAGGTCCCAAGGCAGTAAGTAATGGGTATTTAAAGGTTTTTGTGGGGAGTGTTATATTTTATGTGATCTTATCCCCCTCCCCACAGGTGACTTCAAGAAAAAAGGTTATGGATGTCTAGAATCAAGAAAGAAAGGAAAAGACTGCTTGGTTGAAGAAAGGAATGTGAAGAAAGCTTAGGAGGCGTATTATTGTTAGGCACCTTACGGTGCAAAACGTTACGTAGTAAGGGCCCATAAGGAATCTACCGTGGGTTTTACGTTGTATTGGTGGAGATGGTTGTATGTATATGGGTACTATTCCCTCTTCTCCACTGGTTACTTCAAGAAAAGAAGATCATGGATATCAAGAATTGAGAAAGAAAAGAGAAAGCTTCTTTGTTGAAGAAAGAGGTAAGAAGATAGCTAAGGTCAAATGGTTAGACTAAGCACTAAGCGGTGCTAAACGTTGCGTAGTTAGGGTTCATAAGGCTACTCGCCGTGGGTATATACGCAGTTTTGGTGGGGAGTGTTTAATGTATGTTTTTACTAACCCCTTCTCTCCTCAGGTGACTTCAAAAAAAGAATATAATGGATGTAGGGAATAAAGAAAGAAAGGAAAATACTTTTTTATTAAAGAAAGAAGTGAGAAGATAGCTTTCGGAGCGTGTTTTCGTTAGGCACTCAATGGTGAAAAAGATACGTCCATGGGGCGAATATGCTAACCCGCCGTGGGTTTTTACGCGGTTTTTGTTGGGATCATTATATGTATATCTGTACTAATTCCCCGTCTCATCAGGCAACTTAAAAAATTAGATTATATATGAAAATAATGAAAAAAAGAAAAGACTTTAAGGTTGAAGTAAGAACTGTGAAGATACCTTAGGTAGCGTTTTTTAGTTAGCTACTAAGCAGTGTAAAACGTTGCGTACTTTGGGCCCAAAAGGCAACCTGCCGTGGGTATATACGCGGTTTTGGTAGGGAATGTTATATGTATATGTGTACTAATCCAACCTATCAACAGCTGACTTCAAGAAAACAAGATCAATGATGTCAAAATGGTAAAAGAAAAGAGAAGATTTCTTTGTTGAAGAAAGAGGTGTAAAGAAAGCTAAAAGCGCCATTTTCAGTTAAACATTTAGCGGTGCAAAACGTTCTTTAGTTACGGCCAATAAGGACAAGCCTTTGGTTTTTACGCGGTTATGGGTGGGAGTGTTTTATGAATATGTGTTCTAATCCCCAATCTCCAAAGGTGTCTTCCAGAAAAGAAGATCAAAGATATCAAGAATGATGAAAGAGAAAGATTTCTTGGTTGAAGAAGAAAATGTGAAGAAAACTTAGAGCGCGTGTTTCAGTAAGGCATTTAGTGGTGTAAACATTACGTAGTAAGGGCCCATAAGGAAAACCGCCGTGGGTATCTCCGTGGTTATGGTGGGGAGTATTATGTGTTATGTTCACTAATCCTTCCTCTCTACAGCTGACTTTAACGGAAGAATATAAAGGATATCAAGTATGAAGAAAGATAAGAGAAGACTTCTTGGTTGAAAAAAAAAAATTGAGAAGATAGCCTAGGGATAGTGTTTTAGCTAGGCAGATAGTGGTGAAAAACATTGCATAGTAAGGGCCCAAAAAGAGACCCGCAGTGGGTTTAACGCGGTTTTGGTGAGGAGTTTATATGTATATGTTTACTTTTCCCACATCTCCAGAATTGACTTCAAGAAAAGAAGATAATGGATTTCAAGAAAGAAGAAAGAAGAAAGAAAAAAAAGACTTCTTGATTGAAGAAAGAAGTGCAATGATAGCTTACGGCGCGTGTTTTAGTCAGGCCCCTATTTTTAAAAAACGTTTCGTAGTTTAGGCAAATAAGGAAACGCGCCCTGTGTTTTACGTAGTTTTTGTGTGGAATGTTATATGTATACCAGTACTAATCCAACCTTTGCGCAGGTGACTTACAAGAAAGTAGGTCATGATTGTCAAGAGTGAAGAAAGAAAGGAAAAGACTTCTTCGTTGAAGAAAGGAATGTGAAGAAAGCTTACGGAGCGTGTTGTAGTTAGGCACCTAACGGTGCAAAACGTTTCGTTGTAAGAACCCATAAGGAATCTGCCGTGGGTTTTACGTTGTTGTGGGGGAGAGGGTTGTATGTATATGTGTACTATTCCCCCTTCTCCACTGGTTACTTCAAGAAAAGAAGATCATGGACATCAAGAATGGAGAAGGAAAAAAGAAGTCTTCTTTGTTGAAGAAAGAGGAAAGAAGATAGCTATGGTCAAATGGCTAGGCTAGGCACTAAGCAATGCTTAACGTTGCGTAGTTAGGGTTCATAAGGCGACTCGCCGTGGGTATAAACGCAGCTTTGGTGGGGAATGTTTAATGTATGTTTGTAGTAACCCCTTTTCTTCACAGTTGACTTCAAATAAAGAAGATCATGGATTTAAAGAATAAAGAAAGAAAGGCAAATACTTTTTGGTTTAAGAAAGAAGTGTAAAGATAGCTTTCGGAGCGTGTTTTCGTTAGGCACATAGTGGAGAAAAAGATACGTAGTTGGGTATAATGTTGCAACCCGCCGTGGGTTTAACGCGGTTTTGGTTGATATCATTATATAAATATCTGTAGTAATTCCTTATCTCGTCAGGCGTCTTAAAGGAAATAGGTTTTTTAAGTCATCAATGAGAAAAGAAAAGAGAACACTTAAAGGTTGAAGTAAGAAGTATGAAGATACCTTTGGGCGCGTGTTTTAGTTAGCCACTAAGCAGTGTAAAACGTTGCGTAGTTTGAGCCCATAAGGAAACCCGCCGTGGGTATATACGCGGTTTTGGTAGGGAATGTTATATATATATATATACATGTGTACTAATCCAACCTGTCCACAGCTGACTTCAAGAAAAGATGATCATGGATATTAAGAATGAAGAAAGAAAAAGATTTAATGTTTGAAGAAAGAAGATTGAAGATAGCTTAGGGCGCGTTTCAGTAAGGCACTTAGTGGTGCAAAACATTACGTAGTAAGGGCCCATAAGGAAAACCGCCGTGGGTATCTCCGTGGTTATGGTGGGGAGTGTTATGTGTTATGTTCATTAATCCTTCCTATCTACAGCTTACTTTAACAGAAGAATATAAAGAATGTCAAGTATGAAGATAAATTAATGCTTACTTCTTGGTTGAAATAAAAGTAAAAAGATAGCTTAGGGATAGTGTTTTAGTTAGGCACCTAGTGGTGCAAAACGTTTCGTAGTTGAGGCCAATATGGTAACTCGCCGTGGGTTTTTACGTGGTTTTTGTGGGGAGTGTTATATGTAAATCTGTATTATTCCCTGTCCTGGGTAGGTGACTTCAAGAGAAGAAGATCTTGGATGTCCAGAAAAAGTAAAAAAAGATATGACTTCTTAGTTGTAGAAAGAAGAGTAAAGATAGCTTAAAGTACGTGTTTAAGTTAGCAACTTAGCGGTGCAAAACGGTACATGGTGACGGCCAGTAAGGCCATCCGCCGTGGGTATCTCTGTAGTTTTCGTGAATAGTGTCATATTTATATATGCACTATTCCCTTCTCTCAACAGGTGACTTCAAAAAAAGAAGACTATGGATGGCAAGGATAAAGAAAGGTAAGAAAAGACTTCTTGGTTGAAAAAAGAAAAGTTAAGATAGCTTAGGGCACGTTTTTTTTCAAAGCACCTAGTGGTGCAAATCGTTGCGTATTTTGGGCCAATATGATAACCCGCCGTGGGTTTTTACGCGGTTTTTTTGGTGAGGGTTTTTTTATATTTGTACTAATACCACCTTTTCGCATGTGACTTCATGAAGAGAAGTTCATTGAAGTCAGGAATGGAGAATGAAAAGAGATCCTTTTTCTTTGAAGAAAGGAGTGTGAATTAAGCTTAGTGTGCGTGTTTAAGTTAGGCACTTAGCGGTGCAAAACGTTGCGCAGTAAAGGCTCATAAGGCTACAAGCCGCGGGTTGTAACGCGGTTATGGTTAAGAGTGTTATATATATGTGATTAAATCCCCACTCTCCACAGGTTACTTCCGGACAGAAGATCATTGATGACAAGAGTGAAGAAAGAAAAAGATTTTTTTGATTGAAAAAAGAAGTGTGAATATATATTAAGGCGCGTGTTTTAAATTGGAATTTAGCGGTGGAAAACATTACGTAGTAAGGGCCAATAAGGAAACCCACCGTGGGTATCTGCGTGGTTTTGGTGGGAAGTATTACTTTTTTATTTGCACTAAACTTTCCTCTCTAAAGCTGACTTAAACAAAAGATGATCATGGATGTTAAGGATGAAGAAAAATAAGAGAAGACTTTAGGTGAAGAAAGGAGTGTGAAGATAGCTTAGGGCGCGTTATTAACTAGGCACCTAGTGGGGCAAATCGTTGAAAAATTAATAAAAATAAGGCAAACCGCGAATGATTTTTACGCAGTTTTTTTGGGGAGTGTTATTTGTTTATGTGTACTTATATCATCTCTCAACAGATGACTGCAACAAAAGGAGATCATGGATGTCAAGATTAAAGAAAGATAAAAGAAGACTTTTTGGTGGAAAAAAGAAGTTTGAAGATAGTTTAGGGCGCGTTTTTTTTGCTATGCACATAGTGATGCAAAACGTTGCATATTGATGGCCCAAAAGGAGATCCGCAATGGGTTTTACGCGGTTTTGGTGAGGAGGTTATATGTATATGTTTACTTATCCCACCTCTCCAGAGTTGACTTCAAGAAAAGAAGATAATGGAATTCAAGAAAGAAGAAATAAAAGAGAAGACTTTTTGATTGAAGAAAGTCGTGTAAAGAGAGCTTACGGCGAGTGTATTAGTTAGGCGCCTATAGTTAAAGAACGTTTCGTAGGTTAGGCAAATAAGGAAACGCGCCGTGGGGTTTTACGTAGTTTTTGTGTGGAATGTTATATGTATATCAGTACTAATGCAACCTTCCCGCAGGTGACGTACTGGAAAGTAGGTCATGAATGTCAAGAATGAAGAAAGGAAGGAAAAGGCTTCTTGGTTGAAAAAAGTAATGTGAAGAAACCTTAGGAGGCGTGTTTTAGTTAGGCACTGTGTGGTGCAAAGCGTTGCGAAGTGAGGTCCCAAGGCAGTAAGTAATGGGTATTTAAAGGTTTTTGTGGGGAGTGTTATATTTTATGTGATCTTATCCCCCTCTCCACAGGTGACTTCAAGAAAAAAGGTTATGGATGTCTAGAATCAAGAAAGATAGGAAAAGACTGCTTGGTTGAAGAAAGGAATGTGAAGAAAGCTTAGGAGGCGTATTATTGTTAGGCACCTTCCGGTGCAAAACGTTACGTAGTAAGGGCCCATAAGGAATCTACCGTGGGTTTTACGTTGTATTGGTGGAGATGGTTGTATGTATATGGGTACTATTCCCTCTTCTCCACTGGTTACTTCAAGAAAAGAAGATCATGGATATCAAGAATTGAGAAAGAAAAGGGAAGGCTTCTTTGTTGAAGAAAGAGGTAAGAAGATAGCTAAGGTCAAATGGTTAGGCTAAGCACTAAGCGGTGCTAAACGTTGCGTAGTTACGGTTCATTAGGCTACTCGCCGTGGGTATATACGCACTTTTGGTGGGGAGTGTTTAATGTAATTTGGTACTAACCCCTTCTCTCCACAGGTGACTTCAAAAAAAGAATATAATGGATGTAAGGAATAAAGAAAGAAAGGAAAATACTTTTTTATTAAAGAAAGAAGTGAGAAGATAGCTTTCGGAGCCAGTTTTCGTTAGGCACTCAGTGGTGAAAGAGATACGTAGTTTGGGCAAATATGGCAACGTGCCGTGGGTGTTTACGCGGTTTTTATTGGGATCATTATATGTTTATCTGTACTAATTCCCCGTCTCATCAGGCGACTTAAAGGAAATTGATTAAGTATGTCAATAATGAAAAAAAAAGAGAAAACCTAAAAGTTGAAGTATGAACTGTGAAGATACCTTAGTGTGCGTGTTTTAGTCAGCCACTAAGCAGTGTAAAAGGGTTCGTAGTTTGTGCCCATAAGGCAACACGCCGTTGGTATATACGCGGTTTTGGTTGGGAATGTTATATGTATATGTGTACAAATCCAACTTATCCACAGCTGACTTCAAGAAAAGAAGATCATTGATGTCAAATTGGTAAAAGAAAAGAGAAGATTTCCTTGCTGAAGAAAGAAGTGTGAAGGAAGCTAAAGGCGCCATTTTTAGTTAAACACTTAGCGGTGCAAAACGTTATGTAGTTAAGGCCCATAAGGACAAGCCTTTGGTTTTTACGCGGTTATGGTAGGGAGTGTTATATGAATATGTGTTCTAATCCCCACTCTCCACAGGTGTCTTCCAGAAAAGAAGATCATGGATATCAAGAATGAAGAAAGAAAAAGATTTCTTGGTTGAAGAAAGAAGTGTGAAGATAGCTTAGGGCGCGTTTCAGTAAGGCACTTAGTGGTGCAAAACATTACGTAGTAAGGGCCCATAAGGAAAACCGCCGTGGGTATCTCCGTGGTTATGGTGGGGAGTGTTATGTGTTATGTTCATTAATCCTTCCTATCTATAGCTTACTTTAACAGAAGAATATAAAGAATGTCAAGTATGAAGAAAGATAATGCATACTTCTTGGTTGAAATAAAAGTAAGAAGATAGCTTAGGGATAGTGAATTAGTTAGGCACCTAGTGGTGCAAAACGTTACGTAGTTGAGGCCAATATGGTACTCGCCGTGAGTTTTACGTGGTTTTTGTGGGGATTGTTATATATAATTGTACTAATTCCCCCTCCTGGGCAGTGGACTTCAATAAAAGAAGATCATGAATGTCAAGAAAAAGGAAAAAAAGGTATCACTTCTTGGTTGTAGAAAGAAGTGTAAAGATAACTTAAAGTACGTGTTTTAGTTAGCAACATAGCGGTGCAAAACGGTACCAAGTGACGGCCAGTAAGGCCATCCGCCGTGGGTATTTCTGTGGTTTTCGTGGATAGTGTCATATGTGTACCTGCTGGGGTGTAATTTTCCGTGTTTTTTTTTGCATGTGGTATTTTTCGTTTTTACGGTTGGTGACCTAACACCCCCGGCCACACGCCCTTGCGGCGGCTTGCGGGGTATTATGTAGATGTAGATGGAGATGTATACACACTATTCCCCCCTCTCAACATGTGACCTCAACAAAAGAAGACCATGGAAGTGAAGGATAAAGAAAGGTAAGAGAAGACTTCCTGGTTGAAAAAAAATGTCAATATAGCTTAGTGCACGTTTTTTTAGCAAGGTACCTAGTCGTGCAAAACGTTGCGTAGTTAAAGCCAATGAGGCAAACCGCCGTTTGTTTTTACGATTTTTTGTTAAGAAGTAATTAATGTTTATGTGTACTTATACCCCCTCTCAACAGGTGACTACAACAAAAAAAGATCATTGATTTCAAGGAAAAAGAAAGATAAGAAAAGACTTGTTGCTTGAAAAGAGATTTGTGAAGATAGCTAAGGGCGCCTTTTTTTACAAAGCACTTAATTGTGCAAATTTGTTGCTTAGTTAAAGCCAATATGGTAACCCGCAGTGGGTTTTTTCGCGGTTATTTTGGTGAGGGTTTTTTTATATCCGTACTAATACCTCCTCTCCGCAGGTGACTTCATGAAGAGAAGTTCATTGAAGTCAAGAATGGAGAAAGAAAAAAGATACTTTTTCTTTGAAGAAAAGAGTGTGAATTAAGCTTAGTGCGCGTGTTAAAGTTAGGCACTTAGAGGTGCAAAACGTTGCGCAGTAAGAGCTCATAAGGCTAAAAGCGGCGATTTGTAACGCGGTTATGGTAAAGAGTGATATATATATATATATAATTAAATCCCCACTCTCCACAGGTGACTTCCGGCACAGAAGATCATTGATGACAAGAGCGAGGAAAGAAAAAGAAGATTTCATGATTGAAAAAAGAAGTGTGAATATATATTACGGCTCGTGTTATAAATTGGAATTAAGCGGTGCAAAACATTACGTAGTAGGGGTCAATAAGGAAACCCACCGTGGGTATCTGCGTGGTTTTGGTGGGAAGTATTATAATCACATTTGAACTAATCTCTCCTTTTTGAAGCTGACTTAAACAAAAGATGATCAACGATGTTAAGGATGAATTAAAATAACAAAGACTTCTTTCTGGAAAAAAGTGTGAAGATAGCATACGGCGCGTTTTCAACTAAGCACCAAGTGGTGCATATCGTTGAATCGTTAATGCAAATAAGGCAAACCGCGAATGATTTTTACGCAGTTTTTTTGAAGTGTGTTATATGTTTATGTGTACTTATCCCATCTCTCAACAGGCGACTGCAACAAAAAAAGATCATGGATGTCATGGATTAAGAAAGATAAGAGAAGAATTTTTGGTGGAAAAAAGAATTTTGAAGATGGTTTAGGGCAGGTTTTTTTAGATAGGCACATAGTGGTGCAAAACGTTGCATATTGAGGGCAAAAAAGGAGACCCGCAGTGAGTTTTACGCGGTTTTGGTGAGGAGTTTATTTGTATATGTTAACTTATCCCACCTCTCCAGAGTTGACTTCAAGAAAAGATGATAATGGATTTCAAGAAAGATGAAACAAAAGAGAAGACTTCTTGATTGAAGAAAGTAGTGTAAAGATAGCTTACGGCCCGGTTTTTTGTTAGGTGCCTATTGTTAAAGAACGTTTCGTAGGTTGGCAAATAAGGAAACGCGCCGTGGGTTTACGTAGTTTTTGTGTGGAATGTTATATGTATATCAGTACTAATCCAACCTTCCCGCAGGTGACTTACAGGAAAGTATGTCATGAATGTCAATAATGGAGAAAGAAAGGAAAAGACTTCTTGGTTGAAGAAAGGAATGTAAAGAAAGCTAAGGAAGCGTGTTTTAGTTAGGCACCTAACGGTGCAAAACGTTACGTAGTAAGGGCCAATAAGCAATCTGCCGTGGGTTTTATGTTGTTGTGGAGGAGAGGGTTGTATGTATATGTGTACTATTCCCCCTTCTCCACTGGTGACTTCAAGAAAATAAGATCATGGATATTAAGAATGGAGAAAGAAAAGAGAAGGCTTCTTTTTTGAAGAAAAAAGGAAGAAGATAGCTAAGGTCAAGTGGTTAGGCTAGGCACTAAGCGGTGCTAAACGTTGCGTAGTTAGGGTTCATAAGGTTACTCGCCGTGGGTATATACGCAGTTTTTGTGGGGAGTGTTTAATGTATATTTGTAGTAACCCCTTTTCTTCACAAGTGACTTCAAATAAAGAAGATCATGGATTTAAAGAATAAAGAAAGAAAGGAAAATACTTTTTGATTAAAGAAAGAAGTGTGACGATAGGTTTCGGAGCGTGTTTTCGTTAGGCACTCAGTGGTGAAAAAGATACGTAGTTGGGGCAAATATGGCAACGTGCCGTGGGTGTATACGCATTTTTCGTGGGGAGTGTTTAATGTATGTTTGTACTAACCCATTTTCTCCACAGGTGACTTCAAACAAAGAAGATAATAACAAAAAAACAAAAAAAATATTTGTGAAGATAGCTTAGGGCGCCTTTTTTTGCAAAGCACCCAGTGGTTCATAACGGTGCGTAGTTAGGGGCAATATGGTACCCTTCGTGGGTTTTTACGCGGTTTTTTTGGGGAGGGATTTTTGTATATCTGTACTAATACCTTCTCCGCAGGTGACTTCGTGAAAAGAAGATCATTTAAGTAAAAAATGGTGAAAAAAAAGGGATACTTTTTCTTTGAAGATAGGAGTGTGAGTTAATCTGCACCTCTTAAGCTGCGCGTGTTTAAGTTAGGCACTTAGCGGTGCAAAACTTTGCGCAGTAAGGGCTCATAAGGCTACAAGCCGCGGGTTGTAACGCGGTTATGGTAAAAAGTGTTATATATATATGTGATCTATTCCCCACTCTCCATAGGGGACTTCCGGAACAGAAGATCATTGATGATAAGAGTGAGGAAAGAAAAAGAATATTTCTTGATTGAAAAAAGAAGGGTGAATATATATTAAGGCGTTTGTTTTAAAAAGGAATTTAGCAGTGCAAAACATTACCTAGTAAGGGCCAATAAGGAAACCAACCGTGAGTATCTGCGTGGTTTTGGTGGGAAGTATTACATTCATATTTGCACTAATCTTTCCTCTCTAAAGCTGACTTAAACAAATGATGATCATGGATGTTAAGGATGAAGAAAAATAACAGAAGACTTCTTGGTGGAAAAAAGAAGTGTGAAAATAGCTAAGGGCGCGTTTTTATACCTAGGCACATAGTGGTGCAAAATATTGCATTATGAGGGACAAAAGGAGACCCGTAGTGAGTTAACACGGTTTTGGTGAGCAGTTTATATGCATATGTTTACATACGTAACCTCTTCAGAGTTGACTTCAAGAAAAGGAGATAATATATTTCATGAAAGAAGAAAGAAAAGAGAATACTTCTTGGTTGAAGAAAGTTGTGTAAAGATAGCTTACGGCGCGTGTTTTAGTTAGGCGCCTATTGTAAGAGAACGTTTCGTAGGTTAGGCAAATATGGCAATGCGCCGTTGGTTTTTACGTAGTTTTTGTCTGGAATGTTATATGTTAATCAGTATTTTTCCAACCTCCCCGCAGGTGACTTACAGGAAATTAGATCATGAATGTCAAGCATGAAGAAACAAAGGAAAAGACTTCTTGGTTGAAGAAAGGAATGTGAAGAAACTTAGGAGGCGTTTTAGTTCAGCACCTACCGGTGCAAAACGTTACGTAGTAAGGGCCCATAAGGAATCTGCCGTGGGTTTTACGTTGTTGTGGTGGAGAGGGTTGTATGTATATGTGTACTATTCCCCCTTCTCCACTGGTGACTTCAAGAAAAGAAGATCATGGACACCAAGAATGGAGAAAAAAAAGAGAAGTCTCCTTTAATGAAGAAAGAAGTAAGAAGATAGCTAAGGTCAAGTGGTTAGCCTAGGCACTAAGCGGTGCTAAACGTTGCGTAGTTGGGGTTCATAAGGCTACTCGCCGTGGGTATTTACACAGTTTTGGTGGGGAGTGTTTAATGTATGTTTGTACTAACCGCTTTTCTCCACAGGTGACTTCAAAAAATGAAGATCATGTATGTAAAGAATGAAGAAAGAAAGGAAAAGACTTTTTGGTTAAAGAAAGAAGTGTGAAGATAGTTTTCGGAGCGTGTTTTTGTTACCGACTCAGTGGTAAAAATAGATACGTGGTTGGGGCAAATATGGCAACCCGCCGTGGGTTTTTACGCGGCTTTTTTTGGGATCATTATATGTATATCTGTACTAATTCCCCGTCTCATCAGGCAACTTAAAGGAAATAGATTATAATTGTCAATAATGAAGAAAAAAAAGAGAAGACTTAAAGGTTGAAGTATTAACTGTGAAGATACCTTAGGGCGCGTATTTTAGTTAGCCACTAAGCAGTGTAAAAGGGTTCGTAGTTTGGGCTTATAAGGCAACACGCCGTGGGTATATACGCGGTTTTGGTAGGGAATGTTATATATATATATGTGTACTAATCCAACCTATCCACAGCTGACTTCAAGAAAAGAAGATCATGCATATCAAGAATGAAGAAAGAAAAAGGTTTCTTGGTTAAAGAAAGAAGTGTGAAGATAGCTTAGGGCGCGTGTTTCAGTAAGGCACTTAGTGGTGCAAAGCATTACGTAGTAAGGGCCCATAAGGAAAACCGCCCTAGGTATCTCCGTGGTTATGGTGGGTGAGTTATGTGTTATGTTCACTAATCCTTCCTCTCTACAGCTGACTTTAACAGAAGAAGATAAAGGATGTCAAGTATGAAGAAAGATAAATGCATACTTCTTAGTTGAAATAAAAGTGAGAAGATAGCTTAGGGATAATGTTTTAGTTAGGCACCTAGTGGTGCAAAACGTTGCGTAGTTGAGGCCAATATGGTAACTCGCCGTGTGTTTTTACGTGGTTTTTGTGGGGAGTGTTATTTGTTTATCTGTACTAAATCCCCCTCCTGGGCAGGTGACTTAAAAGAAAGAAGATCATGGATGTCAAGAAAAAGAAAAAATAATTATGACTTCTTGGTTGAAGAAAGAAGTGTAAAGATAGCTTTAAGTATGTGTTTTAGTTAGCAACAGAGCGGTGCAAGACGGTACATGGTGACGGCCAGTAAGGCCATCCGCCGTGGGTATGTCTGTGGTTTTTGTGGATAGTGTCATATGTGTCTACATCTACATCTACTCAATACCCCGCAAGCCGCCGCAAGGGCGTGTGGCGGGGGGTGCTAGGACACCACCCATAATTTGGAAGAATGTATATATACATTATTCCCCTCTCTCAACAGGTGACTACAATAAAAAAAGACCATGGATGTCAAGGATAAAGAAAGGTAAGAGAAGACTTCTTGGTTGAAAAAAGAAATCTTAAGATAGCTTAGGGCACGTTTTTTTGCTAGGTATCTAGTCATGCAAAACGTTGCGTAGTTTGGGCCAATGAGGTAAACCGCCGTTCGTTATAACGATTTTTTGTTACGAAGTGATTTATGTTCATGTGTACTTAAACCCTCTCTCAACTGGTGACTGCAACAAAAGTAGATCATTGATGTCAAGGATAAAGATAGATAAGAAAAGATTTCTTGGTTGGCAAAAGATGTGTGAAGATAGCTTAGGGCGCCTTTTTTTGCAAATCACCTACTGGTGCAAATCGTAGCTTAGTTAGGGCCAATTTGGTAACCCGCCGTAGGTTTTTTCGCGGTTTATTTTGGTGAGAGTTTTTTGTATATCCGTACTAATACCTCCTCTCCGCAGTTAGTTTCATGAAGAGAAGTTCATAAAAGTCAAGAATGGAGAAAGAAAAAAGATACATTTTCTTTGTAGAAAGGAAAGTGAATGCGGTTTTGGTGAGGAGTATATGTATATGTTAACTTATCCCACCTCTTTAGAGTTGACTTCAAGAAAAGAAGATATTGGATTTCAAGAAAGAAGAAAGAAAAGAGAAGACTTCTTGATTGAAAAAAGTAGTGTAAAGATAGCTAACGGCGCGTGTTTTAGTTAGGCGCCAATTGTTACAGAACGTTTCGTAGGTTAGGCAAATATGAAAACGCGCCCTGGGTTTTTACGTAGTTTTTGTGTGAAATGTTATATGTATATCAGTACTAATCCAACATCCCCGCAAGAGACTTACAGAAAAGTAGGTCATTAATGTCAAGCATGCAGAAAGAAAGGAAATGACTTCTTGGTTGAAGAAAGGAATGTGAAGAAAGCTTAGGAAGCATCTTTTAGTTAAGCACCTTACGGTGCAAAACGTTACGTAGTAATGGCCCATAAGGAATCTGCCGTGGGTTTTACGTTGTTGTGTTGGAGAGGGTTTTATATATATGTTTACTATTCCCCCTTCTCCAATTGTGACTTCAAGAAAAGAAGATCATAGATATCAAGAATGAAGAAAGATAAAGATTACTTGGTTGAAGAAAGAAGTGTGAAGATAGCTTAGGGAGCGTGTTTCAGTAAGGCACTTAGTGGTGCAAAACATTACGTAGTAAGGGCCCATTTGGAAAACCGCCGTTGGTATCTCCGTGGTTATGGTGGGGAGTGTTATGTGTTATGTTCACTAATCCATCCTCTCTACAGCTGACTTTAACAGAAGAATATAAAAGATGTCAGTGTGAAGAAAGATAAATGCATACTTCTTGGATGAAATAAAAGTGAGAAGATAGCTAAGGGATAGTGTATTAGTTAGGCACCTAGTGGTGCAAAACGTTGCGTAGTTGAGGCCAATATGGTAACTCGCCGTGTGTTTTTACGTGGTTTTTGTGGGAAGTGTTATTTGTATATCTGTACTAATTCCCCCTCTTGGGCAGGTGACTCCAAGAAAAGAAGATCATGGACATCAAGGCAAAGGAAAAAAGGTATGACATCTTAGTTGTAGAAAGAAGTGTAAAGATTGCTTAAAGTACGTGTTTTCCCCCCGTGTTAAGGCCATCCGCCGTGGGTATCTCTGTGGTTTTCGTGAATATTGTCATATGTATATATGCACCATTCCCCCCTCTCAACAGGTGACTTCAACAAAAGAAGACCATGGATGGCAAGGATAGAGAAAGGTAAGAGAAGACTTCTCGGTTGAAATAAGAAATGTTAAGATAGCTTAGGGCACGTTTCTTTAGCAAGGTACCTAGTCGTGCAAAATGTTGCGTAGTTTAGTCCAATGAGGCAAACCGCCGTTGGTTTTAACGATTGTTTGTTAAGAAGAGATTAATGTTTATGTGTACTTATACCCCCTCTCAATAGGTGACTGCAACAAAATAATAGCATTGATGTCAAGGAAAAGGAAAGATAAGAAAAGACTTCTTGGTTGAAAAAAAATGTGTGAAGATAGCTTAGGGCGCCTTTTTTTCAAAGCACCTAGTGGTGCAAATCGTTGCTTAGTAAGGGCCAATATGGTACCCCGCCGTGGGTTTTTACGCGGTTTTTTTTGGGAGGGGTTTTTTTATATCTGTACTAATACCTCCTCTCCGCAGGTGACTTCATGAAGAGAAGTTCATTGAAGTCACGAATGGAGAAAGAAAAGAGATACTTTTTCTTTGAAGAAAGGAGTGTGAATTAAGCTTAGTGCGCGTGTTAAAGTTAGGCACTTAGCGATGCAAAACGTTGCGCAGTAAGGGCTCATTAGGCTACAAGCCGCGGGTTGTAACGCGGTAATGGTAAAGAGTGTTATATATATGTGATCTATTCCCCACTCTCCATAGGGGACTTCCGGAACAGAAGATCATTGATGATAAGAGTGAGGAAAGAAAAAGAAGATTTCTTGATTGAAAAAAGAAGTGTGAATATATATTGAAGCGCGTATTTTAAATTGGGATTTAGCGGTGCAAAACATTACGTAGTAAGGGCCAAAAAGGAAACCCACCGTGGGTATCTGCGTGGTTTTGGTGGGAAGTATTATATTCATATTTGAACTCTTCTTTCCTCTCTTAAGCTGACTTAAACAAAAGATGATCATGGATGTTATGGATAAGGAAAAATAACAGAAGACTTCTTGGTGGAAAAAAGAAGTGTGAAGATAGATTAGAGCGCGTTTTTAGCTAGGCACCTAGTGGTGCAAATCGTTGAATAATTAATGCAAATAAGGCAAACCGCCAATGATTTTTACGCACTTTTTTTGGAAAGTGTTAAATGTTCATGTGTACTTATCCCATCTCTCAACAGGTGACTGCAACAAAAGGAGATCATGGATATCAAGGATTAAAAAAGATAAGAGAAGACTTTTTGGTAGAAAAAAAAGTTTGAAGATAGTTTAGGGCGCGTTTTTTTTAGCTAGGCACATAGTGGTGCAAAACGTTACATATTGAGGGCCCAAAAGAGACCCGCCGTGGGTTTTACGCGATTTTGGTAAATATTTTATATGTATATGTGTACTTATCCCACCTCTCCAGAGTTGACTTCAAGAAAAGATGATAATGGATTTCAAGAAAGAAGAAAGAAAAGAGAGGACCTCTTGGTTGAAGAAACTAGTGTAAAAATAGCATACGGTGCGTGTTTTAATTAGGCGCCAAATGTTAAAGAACGTTTCGTAGGTTAGGCAAATAAGGAAACGCGCCGTAGGTTTTTACGTAGTTTTTGTGTGGAATGTTATATGTATATCAGTACAAATCCAACCTCCCCAAAGGTGACTTACAGGAAAGTAGGTCATGAATGTCAAGAATGAAGAAAGAAAGGAAAAGACTTCTTGGTTGAAGAAAGGAATGTAAAGAAAGCTAAGGAAGCGTATTTTAGTTAGGCACCTGATGGTGCAATACGTTACGTAGTAAGGGCTTATAAGGAATCTGCCGTGGGTTTTACGTTGTTGTAGTGGAGAGGGTTGTATGTATATGTGTACTATTCCCCCTTCTCCACTGGTGACTTCAAGAAAAGAAGATCATGAATATCAAGAATGGAGAAAGAAAAGAGAAGGCTTCTTTGTTGAAGAAAGAAGTAATAAGATAGCTAAGGTCAAGTGGTTAACCTACGCACTAAGCGGTGCTAAACGTTGCGTAGTTAGAGTTCATTAGGCTACTCGCCGTGGGTATATACGCAGTTTTGGTGGGGAATATTTAATGTATGTTTGTACTAACCCCTTCTCTCCAAAGGTGACATCAAAAAAAGAAGATCATGAATGTAACGAATTAAGAAATAAAGGAAAAACTTTTTGGTTTAAGAAAGAAGTGTAAAGATAGCTTTCGGAGCGTGTTTCGTTAGGCACTCAGTGGTGAAAAAAGATACGTAGTTGGGTATAATTTGGCAACCCGCCGTGGGTTTTAACGCGGTTTTTGTTGATATCATTATATAAATATCTGTACTAATTCTTTATCTCATCAGACGTCTAAAATGAAATAAATCATTTAAATCAAAATGAAAAAAGAAAAAAGAAGACTTAAAGGTTGAAGTAAGAACTATGAAGATACCTTAGGGCGCGTGTTTTAGTTTGCCACTAAGCAGTGTAAAACGTTGCGTTGTTTGGGCCCATAAGGCAATCCGCCGTGGCTATATACGCGGTTTTGGTAGGGAATGTTATATATATATATATGTGTACTAATCCAACTTATCCACAGCTGACTTCAAGAAAAGTTGATCATGGATATTAAGAATGAAGAAAGAAAAAGATTACTTGTTTGAAGAAAGAAGTTTGAAGATAGCTTAGGGCGCGTGTTTCAGTAAGGCACTTACTGGTGCAAAACATTACGTAGTAAGGGCTCATAAGGAAAACCGCCGTAGGTATCTCCGTGGTTATGGTGGGGAGTGTAATGTGTTATGTTCACTAATCCTTCCTCTCTACAGCTGACTTAAACAGAAGTATATAAAGGATGTCAAGTATGAAGAAAGATAAATGCATACTTCTTGGTTGAAATAAAAGTGAGAAGATAGCTTAGGGATAGTGTTTATTTGGCAACTAGTGGTGCAAAACGTTGCGTAGTTGAGGCCAATATGGTAACTCCCCGTGTGTTTTTACGTGGTTTTTGTGGGGAGTGTTATATGTATATCTGTACTAATTCCCTGTCCTGGGCAGGTGACTTCATAAGGCTACTTGCCCTGGGTATATACGACCTTGATCAAAAAGTTCCCGGAATAACCACCTTGTGGCGCTCCCATCGTTCCGTTTTGAGTTCTGTTTTTATTGTTAAATTGGTAAAATTGTTGTTGATATTCACTATAAATCTTATTGGCATAACTTGACATTTGCAAAAGTTATTGAAATTAAAACGGATTTAGTGGCGCACGGACGTTGAAAATGTTGGAAAAGTGTTTCGGCAACGATTCTCTAAAAAAAACGGTCGATTATTAGTGGCACGAGCGGTTCAGAAGTGGTCGTGAGTCAATCGAAGATGATGAACGCAGTGGCAGACCATCGACATCGAAAGTCGGTGAAAAAATTGATAAAGTAAAAGAAATGTTGGTCAATAACCGCAAATTAACCATCAGAGAAATAGCGGAGGACTTGAACATTTCCTATGGACCCGCCCAACACATTGTGCTTAATGATTTGGGTTTCCGTCGTGTAGCAGCAAAGTTGGTGCCAAAAGACCTCGATTTCATGCAAAAAAGAGACCGTGTTGACGTCGGAAAAGACATGATTTGCGAGGCTGAATCCGATCCCACATTCATCAAAAGGATCATTACTGGAGACGAGACGTGGGTTTATGAGTACGACACGCAATCCAGACATCAGGCAAGTGAATGGCGTTCACCAAATGAGCCGAGACCAAAAAAACCACGTCGTTTTCAGTCAAAAAAGAAGGCAATGCTGACGGTTTTCATGGATTACAACGGTGTAGTGAATAATGAATTTTTGCCAGAAGGCCAGACAGTTAACAAAGAGTATTATTTGGGCGTTATGAGACGTTTGCGTGAAGCAATTCGCCGAAAGAGACCAAAAATGCGTAGTTGAGGCCAATATGGTAACTCCCCGTGTACTTTTACGTGGTTTTTGTGGGGAGTGTTATATGTATATCTGTACTTTTTCTCCCTCCTGGGCAGGTGACTTCAAGAAAAAAAGATCTAGGATGTCCAGAAAAAGGAAAAAAAGATATGACTTCTTGGTTGTAGAAAGAAGAGTAAAGATAGCTTAAAGTACGTGTTTAAGTTAGCAACATAGCGGTGCAAAACGGTACATGGTGACGTCCAGTAAGGCCATCCGCCGTGGGTATCTCTGTGGTTTTCGTGAATAGTGTCATATGTATATATGCACTATTCCCTTCTCTCAACAGGTGACTTCAAAAAAAGAAGACTATGGATGGCAAGGATAAAGAAAGGTAAGAGAAGACTTCTTGGTTGAAAAAAGAAATGTTAAGATAGCTTAGGGCACGTTTTTTTAGCAAGGAACCTAGTCGTGCAAAACGTTGCGTTGTTAGAACCAATGAGGAAAACCGCCGTTGGTTTTAACGATTTTTTTAAAAAGTGATTTATGTGTATGTGTACTTCAACCCTATCTCAACAGGGGACTGCAACAAAAGTAGATCATTGATGTCATGGATAAAGAAAGATAAGAAAAGACTTCTTGGTTGAAAAAAGATGTGTGAAGATAGCTTAGGGCGCCTTTTTTTGCAAAGCACCTAGTGGTGCTAATCGTTGCGTATTTAGGGCCAATATGGTAACCTGCCGTGGATTTTTACGCGGTTTTTTGGTGAGGGTTTTTTTTATATCTGTACTAATACCACCTTTCCGCATGTGACTTCATGAAGAGAAGTTCATTGAAGTCAAGAATGGAGAATGAAAAGAGATCCTTTTTCTTTGAAGAAAGGAGTGTGAATTAAGCATAGTGCGAGGGTTTAAGTTAGGCACTTATCGGTGCAAAACGTTGCGCAGTAAGGGCTCATAAGGCTACAAGCCGCGGGTTGTAACGCGGTTATGGTAAAGAGTGTTATATATATGTGTGATTAAATCCCCACTCTCCACAGTTTGCTTCCGAAACAGAAGATCAATGATGACAGGAGTGAAGAAAGAAAAAGAAGATTTCTTGATTGAAAAAAGAAGTGTGAATATATATTAAGGCGCGTGTTTTAAATTGGAATTAAGCGGTGGAAAACATTACGTAGTAAGGGCCAATAAGGAAACCCTCCGTGGGTATCTGCGTGGTTTTGGTGGGAAGTATTATATTCATATTTGCACTAATCTTTCCTCTCTAAAGCTGACTTAAACAAAAGATGATCATGGATGATAAGGATGAAGAAAAATAACAGAAGACTTCTTGGTGGAAAAAAGAAGTGTGAAGATAGCTTACGGTGCGTTTTTAACTAGGCACCAAGTGGTGCAAATCGTTGAATAATTAATGAAAATAAGGCAAACCGCGAATGATTTTTACGCAGTTTTTTTGGGGAGTGTTATTTGTTTATGTGTACTTATATCATCTCTCACAGATGACTGCAACAAAAGGAGATCAAGGATGTCAGGATTAGAAAGATAAGAGAAGACTTTTTGGTGGAAAAAATAAGTTTGAAGATAGTTTAGGGCGCGTTTTTTTAGCTAGGCACATAGTGATGCAAAACCTTGCATATTGATGGCCCAAAAGGAGACCCGCAGTGGGTTTAACGCGGTATTGGTGAAGAGTTTATATGTATATGTTTACTTTTCCCAGCTCTCCAGATTTGACTTTAAGAAAAGAAGATAATATATTTCAAGAAAGAAGAAAGAAAAGAGAAGACTTCTTGGTTGAAGAAAGTAGTGTTAAAATAGCTTACGGCGCGTGTTTTAGTTAGGCGCCTAATGTTAAAGAAAGTTTCGTAGGTTAGGCAAATAAGGAAACGCGCCGTAGGTTTTTACGTAGTTTTTGTGTGGAATGTTATATGTATATCAGTACAAATCCAACCTCCCCAAAGGTGACTTACAGGAAAGTAGGTCATGAATGTCAAGAATGAAGAAAGAAAGGAAAAGACTTCTTGGTTGAAGAAAGGAATGTGAAGAAAGCTAAGGAAGCGTGTTTTAGTTAGGCACCTTACGGTGCAATACCTTATGTAGTAAGGGCTTATAAGGAATCTGCCGTGGGTTTTACGTTGTTGTGGTGGAGAGGGTTGTATGTATATGTGTACTATTCCCCCTTCTCCACTGGTGACTTCAAGAAAAGAAGATCATGAATATCAAGAATGGAGAAAGAAAAGAGAAGGCTTCTTTGTTGAAGAAAAAAGTAAGAAGATAACTAAGGTCACGTGGTTAGGCTAGGCACTAAGCGGTGCTAAACGTTGCGTAGTTAGGGTTCATAAGGTTACTCGCCGTGGGTATATACGCAGTTTTGGTAGGGAGTGTTAAATGTATGTTTGTAGTAACCCCTTTTCTTCACAGGTGTCTTCAAATAAAGAAGATCATGGATTTAAAGAATAAAGAAAGAAAGGAAAATACTTTTTGATTAAAGAAAGAAGTGAGAAGATAGCTTTCGTAGCGTGTTTATGTTAAGCACTCAGTGGTGAAAGAGATACGTAGTTGGGGCAAATATGGCAACCCGCAAAGGGTTTTTACGCGGTTTTTGTTGGGATCATTATATGTATATCTGTACTAATTCCCCGTCTCATCAGGCAACTTAAAGTAAATAGATTATATATGTCAATAATGAAGAAAGAAAAGAGAAGACCTATAGGTTGAAGTAAGAACTGTGATGATACCTTAGGGCGCGTGTTTTAGTAACCACTAAGCAGTGTAAAACGTTGCGTAGTTTGGGCCCATAAGGCAACCCGCCGTGGGTATATACGTGGTTTTGTGTAGAAAATGTTATATGTATATGTGTACTAATCCAACCTATCTACAGCTAACTTCAAGAAAAGAAGATCATGTATATCAAAAATGAAAAAAGAAAAAGATTTCTTGGTTGAAGAAAGAAGTGTGAAGATAGCTTAGGGCGCGTGTTTCAGTAAGGCACTTAGTGGTGCAAAACATACGTAGTATGGGCCCATAAGGAAAACCGCCGCGGGTATCTCCGTGGTCATGGTGGGGAGTGTTATGTGTTATCTTCACTTATCCTTCCTCTCGACAACTGACTTTAACAAAGAATATAAAGGATGTCAAGGATGAGAAAGATAAGAGAAGACTTCTTGGTTGAAATAAAAGTGAGAAGATAGCTTAGGGATAGTGTATTATTTAGGCACCTAGTTGTGCAAAACGTTGCATAGTTAAGGCCAATATGGTAACTCGCCGTGTGTTTTTACGCGGTTTTTTTGGTGAGGATTTTTTTTATATCTGTACTAATACCTCCTCTCCGAAGGTGACTTCATGAAGAGAAGTTCATTGAAGTCAAGAATGGAGAAAGAAAAGAGATACTTTTTCTTTGAAGAAAGAAGTGTGAAATAAACTTAGTGCGCGTGTTTAAGTTAGGCACTTAGCGGTGCAAAATGTTGCGCAGTATAATATATATTAAGGCGCGTGTTTTAAATTGGAATTTAGCGGTGCAAAACATAACGTAGTAAGGGCCAATAAGGAAGCCCACCGTGGGTATCTGCGTGGTTTTGGTGGGAAGTATTATATTAATATTTGCACTAATCTTTCCTCTTTAAAGCTTACTTAAACAAAAGTTGATAATGGATGTTATGGATAAAGAAAAATTACAGAAGATTTCTTGGTGGAAAAAAGAAGTGTAAAGATAGCATAGGGCGCGTTTTTAACTAGGCACCTAGTGGTGCAAATCGTTGAATAGTTAATGCAAATAAGGCAAACCGCGAATGACTTTTGGGCAGTTTCTTTGGGGACTGTTATATGTTTATGTTTACTTATCCCATCTCTCAGCAGGTGACTGCAACAAAAGGAGATCATGGATGTCAAGGATTAAGAAAGATAAGAGAAGACTTTTCGGTGGAAAAAAGAAGTTTGAAGATAGTTGAGGGCGCTTTTTTTAAACTAGGCAAATAGTGGTGCAAAACGTTGCATATTGAGGAGACCCGCAGTGGGTTTTACGCGGTTTTGGTGAGGAGTTTATATGTATATGTTTACTTATCCCACCTCTCAAGAGTTGACTTCAAAAAAAGAAGATAATGGATTTCAAGAAAGAAGAAAGAAAAGAGAAGACTTCTTGATTGAAGAAAGTAGTGTAAAGATAGCTTACGGCGCGTGGTTTAGTTAGGCGCCTATTGTTAAAGAACGTTTCGTAGGTTAGGCAAATAAGGCGACGCGCCGTGGGTTTTTACGTAGTTTTTGTGTGGAATGTTATATGTATATCAGTACTAAACCAACCTCCCCGAAGGTGACTTACAGGAATGTAGGTCATGAATGCCAAGACTGCAGAAAGAAAAGAAGAGACTTCTTGGTAGAAGAAAGAAATGTAAGATAGCTAAGGGCGCGTGTTTTAGTTAGGCACTGTGCGGTGTAAAACGTTGCGAAGTTAGGCCCCTAAGACAGTAAGTAATGGGTTCTTAAAGGTTTTTTTGGGGAGTGTTATATTTTTATGTGAACTTATCTCCCCTTTCCACAGGTGACTTCAAAAAAAAAATTATGGGTGTCTAGAATCAAGAAAGAGAGGAAAAGACCTCTTGGTTGAAGAAAGGAATGTGAAGAAACTTTAGGGGGTGTGTTTTAGTTAGACACCTAACGGTGCAAAACGTTACGTAGTAAGGGCCCATAAGGAATCTGCCGTGTGTTTTACGTTGTTGTGGTAGAGAGGGTTGTATGTATATGTGTACTATTCCCCCTTCACCACCGGTGACTTCAAGAAAAGAAGATCAAGGATATCAAAAATGGAGAAAGAAAAGAAGGCCTCTATGTTGAAGAAAGAAGTAAGGAGATAGCTAAGGTCAAGTGGTTAGGCTAGGCACTAAGCGGTGCTAAACGTTTCGTAAATAGGGTTCATAAGGCTACTCGCCGTTATTATATACGTAGTTTTTGTGGGGAATGTTTAGTGTATGTAATGTACTAATCCCTTCTCTCCACAGGTGACATCAAAAAAAGAAGATCATGGATGTAAAGAATATAGAAAGAAAGGAAAAGACTTTTTGGTTAGAGAAAGAAGTGTGAAGATAGCTTTCGGAGCGTGTTTTCATTAGGCACTCAGTGGTAAAAAAAGATACGTAGTTGGGTATAAAGTGGCAACCCGCCGTTGGTTTTTACGCGGTTTTTGTTAGGATCATTATATAAATATCTGTACTTATTCCCCATCTCATCAGGCGTCTTAAAGGAATTAGATTATATATGTCAATAATGAAAAAAGAAAAGAGAAAACTTAAAGGTTGAAGGAAGAACTGTGAAGATACCTTAGGGCGCGTGTTTTAGTTAGCCACTAAGCAGTGTAAAACGTTGAGTAGTTTTAGGCCCATAAGACAATCTGCCATGGGTATATACGCGGTTTTGTTAAAGAATGTTATATGTGTATGTGTACTAATCCAACCTATCCACAGCTGACTTCAAGAAAAGAAGACATTGAT
The DNA here is from genome assembly GCF_022747635.1 of Hetaerina americana. Lineage (NCBI taxonomy): Eukaryota > Metazoa > Arthropoda > Insecta > Odonata > Calopterygidae > Hetaerina > Hetaerina americana. The sequence goes on from NW_027286722.1 coordinate 168,213, forward strand.
GTCAAAATTGTAATCGAAAAGGAAGACTTCTTTGTTGAAGTGTACAGAAATCTAAAGGCGCCATTTTCAGTTAAACTCTTATCAGTGCAAAACGTTTTTTAGTTACGGCCAATAAGGACAAGCCTTGGGTTTTTACGCGGATATGGGAGGGAGTGTTATATGAATATATGTTCTAATCCCCACTCTCCAAAGGTGTCTTCAAGAAAAGATGGTCATGGATATCAAAAATGAAGAAAGAAAAAGTTTTCTTGGTTGTAGAAAGAAGTGTAAAGATAGCTTAAAGTACGTGTTTTAGTTAGCAACATAGCGGTGCAACACGGTACATGGTGACGGCCAGTAAGGCCATACGCCGTGGGTATCTCTGTGGTTTTCGTGGATAGTGTCATATGTAAATATACACTATTCCCCCGTCTCAACAGGTGACCTCAACAAAAGAAGACCATGGATGTCAAGGATAAAGAAAGGTAAGAGAAGACTTCTTGGTTGAAAAAGAAAATGTCAATATAGCATTGGGCGCCTTTTTTTTGCAGCCACCTAGTGGTTAAAAACGTCGCTTGGTTAGGGCCAATATAGTAACCCGCCGTGGGTTTTTACGCAGTTTTTTTTGGGAGGGGATTTTTGTATATCTATACTAATACCTTCTCTCCGCAGGTGACTTCATTAAGAGAAGATCATTAAAGTCAAGAATGGTGAAATAAAAGAGATACTTTTTCTTTGAAGAAAGGAGTGTGAATTAAGCTTAGTGCGCGTGTTTAAGTTAGGCACTGAGCGGTGCAAAACGTTGCGCAGTAAGGGCTCATAAGGTTTCAAGCCACGGGTTGTAACGCGGTTATGGTAAAGAGTGTTATATATATAAGCGATTTAATATCCACTTTCCACAGATGACTTCCGGAACAGAAAAACATTGATGACAAGAGTGAGGAAAGAAAAAGAAGATTTCTTGGTTGAAGAAAGTAGTTTGAAGATAGCTTACGGCGCGTGTTTTATTTAGGCGCCTATTGATAAAGAAATTTTCGTAGGTTAGGCAAATAAGGAAACGCGCATTGGGTTTTTACGTAGTTTTTGTGTGGAATGTTATATGTATATCAGTACTAATCCAACCTCCCCGCAGGTGACATTTTCTGCCTGGCTTCTGCCGAGAACAGACGTGCTCGAGCTCGCTCCTTAGAACCGGTTCGACCCTACCTGAGACTACCTGCGTGCCTGCTGTTACTTCTGTGTTTGTTCTTCCTTCGTGAAGTGTAGTTTAGTGTTAGCTTTAATTTTGTGAAATAGTTAGTTTATTTAGTTTTTGTGCTGTTTGTTATTAGTTTTTAATAGTTTGGTGGTATTCCTAGTAGGTACTCTTAGTCGCTTGCGGTGGTTTTTGTCCGTCGAATCTAATTGGTTATCGGTGAGTGTTTTATTTTCTTTACCATCTTTTTTCTCTCCTTTTTTTACTTACTTCCAAAGCTTAACTTATTGATTGAGCTAAATTTAACTAACCCCTCTTAGAAATTTTAGCATAGTGTATACAGGTTAGCTTTTGTTGGGAACTCAGTAGTTTAATTAGGATGGCTTCATCTAGGTCCCCTGTTGCCATGCTCGAAGGCACTGGCGAATGCGCGGCTTTAAGGGCCCGTATTGTCATGCTGGAGAGAATGGTGCAAGAGCTTCGATCGGAGATCGCTGGCCGGAGGACTCCCCTAAGGAGAGATGGTGCTCGGGGTGGGAATACGAAAACCCGCCACGCCCATATGGGTGCACGGATTCGTCCGAATGCTACACGTGGCTGGGCGATTAGAGACCTACCCCGTGTCCCATCTCCCAACGAGGGAGTGTCTCACGTCCGTAGGTCAGACGATTGGAGGGTTGTCTCTCGGGGCAAGGGGAAGGTAACGCTGCGGCGTGGATTGGACTCTGCGGAGGCAGATACCATCCCCGTCTCCAACATGTACCAGGTGTTGTCGGATGACAGCACCACCGTACCTGCAGCCCCTACCCCTACTCCGAGGGCACTGCCTAGGGTAAGACGTCAAGGAACGGGAAGGGAGGGAGTTGTAGTAATCGGTAGGTCGAATGTCCGTCGTGTAATGGTTCCATTGAGGGAAAGGGCGCGCCGCGTAGGTGCCGATCAACGGGTGACCGCCTGGTGTATGCCAGGCGTGGAGTCCCTCAGGTGACGAAGGCGATCGAGGCGGCGGTCAAAGGCACGAAGTGCTCTAGGCTGCAGGTCGTGGCCCATGTGGGCACCAACGACGTCACGGACCGTGGATCCGAGGAGGTCCTCCGTTCCCTTAGGGAACTGAGCTCCGAGGTGAAGCGCGTCCAGGGCGTCGAGGGGGTTCGGCTGGGACTAACGGTGTGCAGCATCGTTCCGAGGGAGGATCGCGGGTCTCTGGTTTAGAGCCGAGTGGATGGCATAAACCAGAGACTATCGAGATTCTGCACGGACATAGGAGCCTCCTTCGTCGACCTAAGGCCAACCCTCCGATCTTGCAGGACACCCCTTAACCGTTCTGGGGTCCATTACACGGCGGAAGTGGCGAGTAAGGTAGCGGATAGGATACTCGACCACTGTAGGCCTTTTTTAGGGTAGAGGGCAGGTCACTTAATGAGTCAGTAACATCTGGGGATAGCGCGTATAATATTACTTATAAAAATATTAAAGTCACCGACAACACTGGCATTGATTTAGATAGACATGTGCCACGCACTTCCCCACAAAGGCGTCCTAAATTACAGTCAGGCAAAAATAAGGATGTTATTCAACATCAAAATAATTTAACTATACTTGTTATAAATTGCAGAAGCCTCAAGAACAAATCAGCGGATCTAGAACACATAATCCAAACTCATTCCGCTGATATAGTATTAGGCACAGAGAGTTGGCTGTGCAATGACATAAACGACCAAGAAGTTTTCCCAATAGATTTCAAAGTTTACCGACACGATAGAGATACAAGACCCGGAGGAGGGGTTTTCGTGGCAGTTAAAAGTCATTTTGAAAGCAGGCAAGTTTCATTTGAAAATAATAACATAGAAAGTGTTTCGTGCACCTTACTGCGGACCAATCAACCCAACATAAATTTATGCTCTTTCTACAGACCTCCAGACTCAGATTTGAAAACACTTCACACCCTCAACGATCAAATTCACAAGTTTACACGTAAATATAATAACAGCATAAACATAATTGGTGGCGACTTTAACCTCCCTGGTATAGATTGGAACAGCAATATCGTTAAATCTGGGACCCGCGATCGCGAATCTTGCAATTCAATGATAAAATTGGTTCAAAGAAACTCCCTCCATCAAGCAGTACGCATGCCCACCCGTGGAAAGAACATATTGGATCTATTTCTTACAAACACGCCGGAACGTATTATTAGTGTATCAACTGATGAGGGCTTGAGTGACCTTAAAGCAATTATTGTCCACTTGGACATATAAATAAAAAAGATCATTAAACCAACAAGAAAAATTTATAATTACCATAAAGCAGACTTTGAACCTTTTGCCAATCAATTAAACTCTTCACTACTCGAGTTCAAAACCCGCTTAAGTCATGTCAACGTGGAAGAAACTTGGAGAGAATTTGTCAATATCATGCAAAAAGGAATCGTAGATTTCATACCTATAAAATACGTTAAAGCAAATCGCGACCCCAGGTGGTACAATAAAGACGTTAGAAAAGCCCTTCGAAAGCAGAGAATGCTACACTTTAGGGTAAAGAGGGCAGGCGTGAACACATCATCTCCTGAGAATACACAATTATGGGACACATATAGATCCTCTAAAATTGAAACCAAAAAACAATTACGTAGCGCCTTACTGGAATTTAAACGCAAAGTACTTTGCGAGCACTTGGACACTGACCCCAAAGCCTTCTGGTCATATGTTAGGGAAGTAAATGGGAGTAAACAAACCGTGGCTTGCTTAAGGGATTGTAGCAATGTAATTCATACAGACAGCGAGGTTAAAGCTAACATCTTAAATTCATTCTTCCAAAGCGTTTTCTCGAATGATGTTGCCACCGCATATCTCCAAGAAACAATACATACTCCACTCATGGAAAAAATAACAGTGGACCAACAAGGAATTCTAAAATTGCTTAATGAGATTAAACCCAACAAATCCCCGGGTCCCGAAAATATACCAGCTAGGGTGACAAAACATTTAGCTCCAAACATTGCCTCGTACCTTGAATTTATATTTAACAAATCCCTCACAGAGTGCAAAGTACCTAAGATTTGGAAAACCGCGCAAATAACGCCTATTTTTAAAAGTGGTGACAGGGAGGATCCCAGTAATTACAGACCTATATCTCTCACTTCTATCTGTAGTAAAATCTTAGAGCACATAATTGTCAGTTAAATAATGAGACATCTTGACAATATTAACTTTTTAAGTGACAATCAACACGGATTCAGGAAAACCCGCTCCTGCGCAACCCAATTAGGATTATTTACACATGATTTACTTGTATCTGGTGAGAGAGGTAGGCAAGTGGATGCCATCTTCTTAGATTTTCAAAAGGCATTTCATAAGGTCCCACATGGTAAACTCATCCATAAATTAAAGGTCGCGGGTATAAACAAGGGCGCTATAAGTTGGGTTAAAGATTTTCTTTCAGAGCGGGAACAGAGGGCAGTCCTTGATGGCGCTAGTTCCGACAGCGTTCGAGTCACGTCGGGTGTACCTCAGAGAAGTGTGATCGGGCCGTTACTTTTCTTGATTTTTGTTAACGATTTGAACCGCGAGGTGAAAAGTAACATTAGGATGTTTGCGGATGACACGGTGATCTATCGGGAGATATCTGGGGATGATGATCGTTTTATTCTAGCGCAGGATTTAGATTGCATTACTAAATGGTGTTCTAACTGGGGATTGACTCTAAATTATAATAAATGTTCAGTGGTAAATTTCTTTAAAAGATCAACTGGATTTGCTTACAAATTAGCTGGAGGTGACCTAGCAGTAGTTGATACGGTTAAATACCTAGGTGTCACATTCACTAAAGACTTAACTTGGGGGACAAACATACGTAAAGTCTGCGGTCAAGCAAATAAAAAATTGGGATTCATTAGACGCATTGTTGGCAAAAGTGACTCAAAGGTCAAGGAACGTTGTTACCACGCTCTTGTAAGGCCTCATTTAGAATACGCATGCAGCGTGCGGGATCCGAGTGAAAAAGGTCTCATTCGGGAAATTGAGAAGGTTCAACGCCGGGCTGCCCGTTTTGTAAAAAATTCCTACGATAAAACGCAAAGCGTTACCGAAATGCTCATGGATTTGGGGTGGGAATCATTAGAAGAGAGACGATTCAATGCAAGACTGAAATTATTAAATAAATTCAGATCCGCATGTTTCAGCACCGAGGTCTCGCAGATTATTCGTACTCCTACATACATTGGTCGCTTGGATCATGTATATAAAATTCGGGAAATAGATGCCAGGACTAGCCGACTCAAGGACTCCTTCCCACAGACAATACGGGATAGCAACTGTAGGGTTATAGATAGTAAAAATTCCACTTGCCACCCTCAGTGTCTAAAAAATGATTAGTTCTACTTAAATGCATGCTCCTCCACTAACCTTATGTGTTTTGTTATAATAACCCATTCTTTCCGCATAACAACATTCGTGTTCTGTTCATCTGTTTTTAAGTCTCCCTTTCAGTCCCTCTTCCCTCCCGGCGGGGGGAAACTCCTGCTACTTGCAACGTTGGGTCGAATTCCCTTTATTTTACTGTCTCTTTGGGGGGTTGAATGTTTTGTGGTGCATTTTCATGTGGTAGTGATGTTTCACATTCTTGCTTGTTGTGTCCTGGCTTGCGTGTTTTAGGATGGCTTTCGTGCTGTATCCTGGGGTGCAGTTTTTTGTGTTTTTGCGGTGTATGTGTTTGCATGAGTATTGGATGGAGGGAGTTTTGCATGAGTGTGTGCGCTGCTGGGGGGTAATTTTCCGTGTTGTTTTTTGCATGTGGTATTTTTCGTTTTTACGGTTGGTGACCTAACACCCCCCGCCACACGCCCTTGCGGCGGCTTGCGGGGTATTATGTAGATGTAGATGTGACTTACAGGAAAGTAGATCATAAATGTCAAGAATGAAGAGAGAAAGGAAAAGACTTCTTGGTTGAAGAAAGAATGTAAAGAAAGCTAAGGATGCGTGTTTTAGTTAGGCACCTAACGATGCAAATCGTTATGTAGTAAGGGCTTTAAGGAATCTGCCGTGGGTTTTACGTTGTTGTGGTGGAGAGGGTTGTATGTATATGTGTACTATTCCCCATTCTCCACTGGTGATTTCAAGAAAGGAAGATCATGGATATCAAGAATGGAGAAAGAAAAGAGAAGGCTACTTTGTTGAAGAAAGAAGTAAGAAGATAGCTAAGGTCAAGTGGTTAGGCTAGGCGGTGCTAAACGTTCGTAGTTAGGTTTCATAAGGCTACTCGCCGTGGGTATATAAGCAGTTTTTTTGGGGAGTGTTTAATGTATGTTTGTAGTAACCCCTTTTCTTCACAGGTGACTTTAAATAAAGAAGATAATGGATTTAACGAATAAAGAAAGAATAGAAAATACTTTTTGATTAAAGAAAGAAGTGTGAAGATAGCTTTCAAAGCGTGTTTTCGTTAGGCACTCAGTGGTGAAAAAGATACGTAGTTGGGGCAAATATGGCTACCCGCCGCGGGTTTTTACGCGGTTTTTGTTGGGATCATTATATGTATATCTGTACTAATTCCCCGTCTCATCAGGCGACTTAAAGGAAATAGATTATGTATGTCAATAATGAAGAAAGAAAACAGAAGACTTCTTGGTTGAAGAAAGTAGCGTAAAAATGATTACGGCGCGTGTTTTAGTTAGGCGCCTATTGTTAAAGAACGTTTCGTAGGTTTAGCAAATAAGGCAATGCGCCGTGGGTTTTTACGTAGTTTTTGTGTGGATGATATATGTATATCAGTACTAATCCAACCTCCCCGCAGTTGACTTACATGGAAGTAGGTCATGAATGTCATGACTGTAGAAAGAAAAGAAGAGACCTCCTGGTAGTAGAAAGAAATGTAAGATAGCTTAGGGCGCGTGTTTTATAAGGCACTGTGCGGTGCAAAGAGTTGCGAAGTTAGGCCCCTAAGAAAGTAAGTAATGGGTTTTAAAGGTTTTTGTTGGGAGTGTTATATGTTTATGTAAACTTATGCCCCCTCTCCATAGGTGACTTCAAGAAAAAAGATTATGGGTGTCTAGAATCAAGAAAGAGAGGAAAAGACTTCTTGGTTGAAGAAAGGAATGTGAGGAAAGGTTAGGAGGCGTGTTTTAGTTAGGCACCTAAAAATGCAATACGTTACGTAGTAAGGGCCCGTAAGGAATTCCGTGGGTTTTTCATTGTTGTGGTGGAGAGGCTTTTATGTATATGTGTACTATTCCCCCTTCTCCACTGGTGACTTCAAGAAAAGAATATCATGGATATTAAAAATGGAGAAAGAAAATTGAAGGCTTCTTTGTTGAAGAAAGAAGTAAGAAGATAGCTAAGGTCAAGTGGTTAGGCTAGGCACTAAGCGGTGCTATACGTTGCGTAGTTAGGGTTCATAAGGCTACTCGCCGTGGGTGTATACGCAGTTTTGGGGGGGAGTGTTAAATGTATGTTTGTAGTAACCCTTTTTCTTCACAGGTGACTTTAAATAAAGAAGATCACACTTCACACTTCTTTCTTGGTTGAAGAAAGAAGTGTGAAGATAGCTTAGAGCGCGTGTTTCAGTAAGGCACTTAGTGGTGCAAAACATTACGTAGTAAGGGCCCTTAAGGAAAACCGCCGTGGGTATCTCCGTAGTTATGGTGGGGAGTGTTATGTGTTATGTTCACTAATCTTTCCTCTCTGCAGCTGACTTTAACAGAAGAATATAAAGGATATCAAGTATGAAGAAAGATAAATGCATATTTCTTGGTTTAAATAAAAGTGAGAAGATAGCATAGGGATAGTGTTTTATTTAAGCACCTAGTGGTGCAAAACGTTGCGTAGTTGAGGCCAATATAGTAACTCGCCGTGTGTTTTACGTGGTTTTTGTGGGGAGTGTATATGTATATCTGTACTAATTCCCCCTCCTGGGCAGGTGACTTCAAGAATAGAAGATCTTGGATGTCCAGAAAAAGGGAAAATATATATGATTTCTTCGTTGAAGAAAGAAGTGTAAAGATAGCTTAAAGTACGTGTTTTAGTTAGCAACATAGCGGTGCAAAACGGTACATGGTGACGGCCAGTAAGGGCATCCGCCGTGGGTATCTCTGTGGTTTTCGTGAATAATATCATATGTATATATGCACTATTTCTCCCTCTCGACAGGTGACTTCAACAAAAGAAGACCATGAATGGCGAGGATAATGAAAGGTAAGAGAAGACTTCTTTGTTGGAAAAAGAAATGTTAGGATAGCTTAGGGCACGTTTTTTAACAAGGTACCTAGTCGTGATAAAAGTTGCGTAGTTAGGGCCAATGAGGCAAACCGCCGTTGGTTTTAACGATTTTTTGTTACGAAGTGATTTATGTTTTGTCTACATAAACCCTCTCTCAACAGATGACTGCATCAAACTTAGTTCATTGATGTCAAGGATAAAAAAAGATAAGAAAAGACTTCTTGGTTGAAAAAAGATGTGTAAAGATAGTTTAAAGCGCCTTTTTTTGCAAAACACCTAGTGGTGCAAATCGTTGCTTAGTTAGGGCTAATATGGTAACCCACCGTGGGTTTTTACGCGGTTTTTTTGGTGAAGGTTTTTTAAATCTGTACTAATACCTCCTCTCCGAATTGACTTCATGAAGAGAAGATCATTGAAGTCAAGAATGAAGAAAGAAAAGAGATACTTTTTCTTTGAAGAAAGGAATGTGAACTAAGCTTAGTGCGCGTGTTTAAGTTAGGCACTTAGCGGTGCAAAACGTTGCGCAGTAAGGGCTCATTAAAATACAAGCCGCGGGTTGTAACGCGGTTATGGTAAAGAGTGTTATATATATATGTGATTAAATCCCCACTCTCTACAGGTGACTTCCGGAACAGAAGATCATTGATGACAAGAGTGAGGAAAGAAAAAGAAGATTTCTTTATTGAAAAAAGAAGTGTGAATATATATTAGGGCGCGTGCTTTAAATTGGAATTTAGCGGTGCAAAACATTACGTAGTAAGGGCCAATAAAACACACAGTGGGTATCTGCGTGGTTTTGGTGGAAAGTATTATATTCTAATTTGCACTAATCTTTCCTCTTTAAAGCTTACTTAAACAAAAGATTATCATGCATGTTAAGGATAAAGAAAAATAACAGAAGACTTCTTTAGGGAAAAAAGAAGTGTGAAGAAAGCTTAGGGCGCGTTTTTAACTAGGCACGTAGTGGTGCAAATACGTTGAATAGTTAATGCAAATAAGACAAACCGCGAAAGATTTTAAGCAGTTTTTTTTGGGGAGTGTTATATGTTCATGTTTCCTTATTCCATCTCTCTCAACAGGTGATTACAACAAAACGAGATCATGGATGTCAAGGATTAAGAAAGATAAGGGAAGACTTTTTGGTGGAAAAAAGAAGTATGAAGATAGTTGAGGGCGCTTTTTTTAAGCTAGGCACATAGTGGTGCAAAACGTTGCATATTGAGGGCCCAAAAGGAGACCCGCAGTGGTTTTTTACGCGGTTTTGGCAAGGAGTTTATATTTATATGTGTATTTATCCCACCTCTCCAGAGTTGACTTCAAGAAAAGAAGATCATGGATTTCAAGAAAGAAGAAAGAAAAGAGAAGACTTCTTGGTTGAAGAAAGTTGTGTAAAAATAGCTTACGGCGCGTGTTTTAGTTAGGCGCCTATTGTTAAAGAAAGTGTCGTAGGTTAGGCAAATGAGGCAACGCGGCATGGGTTTTTACGTAGTTTTTGTGTGGAATGTTATATGTATATCAGTACTAATCCAACCTCCCCGCAGGTGACTAACAGGAAAGAAGGTCATAAATGTCAAGACTGTAGAACGAAAAGACGAGACTTTTTGGAAGAAGAAAGAAATGTAAGATAGCTAGGGCGCGTGTTTTAGTTAGGCACTGTGCGGTCCATAGCGTTGCGATGTTAGGCCCCTAAGACAGTAAGTAATGGGTTTTTAAAGGTTTTTTTGGGGAGTGTTATATGTTAATGTGAACTTATCCCCCCTCTCCTCAGGTGACTTCAAGAAAAAAGATTATGGGTGTCTAGAATCAAGAAAGAGAGGAAAATACTTCTTGGTTAAAGAAAGTAATGTGAAGAAAGCTTAGGGGGCGTGTTTTAATTAGGCACCTAACGGTGCAAAACGTTACTTAGTAAGGGCCCATAAAGAATCTGCCTCGGTTTTACGTTGTTGTGGTGGAGAGGGTTGTATGTATATATGTTTTATTCCCCCCTTCTGCACCGGTGACTCCAAGAAAAGAAGATCATGGATATCAAAAATGGAGAAAGAAAAGAGAAGGGTTCTATGTTGAAGAAAGAAGTAAGAAGATAGCTTAGGTCAATTGGTTAGGCTAGGCACTAAGCGGTGCTAAGCGTTGCGTAGTTAGAGTTCATAAGGCTACTCGCCGTGGGTATATGAGCAGTTTTTGGGGGGAATGTTTAATGTATGTTTGTACTAACCCCTTATCTCCACAGGTGACATCAAAAAAAGAAGATCATGTATGTAAAGAATAAAGAAAGAAAGGAAAAGACTTTTTCATTAAAGAAAGAAGTGTGAAGATAGCTTTCGGAGCGTGTTTTCGTTAGGCACTCAGTGGTGAAAAAGATACGTATTTGGGGCAAATATGGCAACCCGCCGTGGGGTTTTACGTGGTTTTCGTTGGGATCATTATATGTATATCTGTACTAATTCCCCATCTCATCTGGCGTCTTAAAAGAAATAGATTATATATGTCAATAATGAAAAAAAAAGAGAACACTTAAAGGTTGAAGTAAGAACTGTGAAGATACCTTAGGGCGCGTGTTTTAGTTAGCCACTAAGCAGTGTAAAACGGTGCGTAGTTTGGGCCCATAAGGCAAACCGCAGTGGGTATATACGTGGTTTTGTTAGGGAATGTTATATGTATATGCGTACTAATCCAACCTATCCACAGCTGACTTCAAGAAAAGAAAATCATTGATGTCAAAATGGTAAACGAAAGGAGAAGACTTCTTTCTTGAATAAAGAAGTGTAAAGAAAGCTAAAGGCGCCATTTTCAGTTAAACACTGAGCGGTGCAACAGGTTTTTTAGTTACGGCCAATAAGGACAAGGCTTGTGTTTCTAAAACTTAAACCCTTTCTCAACAGGTGACTGCAACAAAAGTAGATCATTGATGTCAAGGATCAAGAAAGATAAGAAAAGACTTCTTGGTTGAAAAAAGATGTGTGAAGATAGCTTAGGGCGCCTTTTTTTGCAAATCACCTAATGGAGCAAATCGTTGCTTAGTTAGGGCCAATATGGTAACCCGCCGTGGGTTTTTACGCGGTTTTTTTGGGAGGGGTTTTTTATATCTGTACTAATACCTCCTCTCCGCTGGTGACTTCATGAAGAGAAGATCATTTAAGTCAAGAATGGTGAAAGAAAAGAGATATTTTTTCTTTGAAGAAAGGAGTGTGAATTGAGCTTAGTGCGCGTGTTTATGTTTGGCACTTAGCGGTGCAAAACGTTGCGCAGTAAGGGCTCATAAGGCTACAAGCCGCGAGTTGTAACGCGGTTATGGTAAAGAGTGCGGTTTTGGCGAGGAGTTTATATTTATATGTTTACTTATCCCACCTCTCCAGAGTTGACTTCAAGAAAAGAAGATAATGGATTTAAAGAAAGAAGAAAAAAAAGAGAAGACTTCTTGGTTGAAGAAAGTAGTTTAAAGTTAGCTTACGGCGCGTGTTTTAGTTAGGCGCCTATTGTTAAAGAACGTTTCGTAGGTTAGGCAAATAAGGCAACGCGCCGGGGGTTTTGACGTAGTTTTTGTGAGGAATGTTATATGTTTATCAGTACTAATCCAACCTCCCCGCAGGTGACTTACAGGAAAGTAGGTCATGAATGTCAAGAATGAAGGAATAAAGGAAAAGACTTCTTGGTTGAGGAAAGGAATGTGAAGAAAGCTTGAGAAGCGTGTTTTAGTTAGGCACCTAACGGTGCAAAACGTTGCGCAGTAAGGGCTCATAAGGCTACAAGCGCGACTTGTAACGCGGTTATGGTAAAGAGTGCGGTTTTGGCGAGGAGTTTATATGTATATGTTTACTTATCCCACCTCTTCAGAGTTGGCTTCAAGAAAAGAAGATAATGGATTTTAGGAAAGAAGAAAGAGAAGGGAAGACTTCTGGTTGAAGAAAGTAGTATAAAGATAGCTTACGGCGCGTGTTTTAGTTAGGCGCCTATTTATAAAGAATGTTTCGTAGGTTAGGCAAATAAGGGAACGCACCGTGGGTTTTTACGTAGTTTTTGTGTAGAATGTTATATGTATATCAGTACTAATCCAACCTCCTCGCAGGTGACTTCCATTAAAGTAGAATATGAATGTAAAGAATGAAGAAATAAAGGAAAAGACTTCTTGGTTGAAGAAAGGAATGTGAAGAAAGCTAAGGAAGCGTGTTTTAGTTAGGCACCTAACGATGCAAAACGTTACGTAGTACGGGCCCATAAGGGTTCTGCCGGGTGTTTTACGTTTTTGTGGTGGAGAGGGTTGTATGTATATGTGTACTATTCCCCCTTCTCAGTTGATAACATCAAGAAAGAAGATCATGGATGCCAAGAATGGAGAAAAAGAAGAGAATGTTTCTTTGTTGAAGAAAGAAGTAATAAGATACCTAAGGTCGAGTGGTTAGGCTAGGCACTAAGCGGTGCTAAACGTTGCGTAATTAGGGTTCATAAGGCTACTCGCCGCTTGTATATACGCAGTTTTGGTGGGGAGTGTTTAATGTATGTTTGTAGTAACCCCTTTTCTTCACAGGTGACTTCAAATAAAGAAGATCATGGATTTAAAAAATAAAGAAAGAAAGGAGAATGCTTTTTGATTAAAGAAAGAAGTGTGAAGATAGCTTTCGGAGCGTGTTTATGTTAAGCACTCAGTGGTGAAAGAGATACGTAGTTGGGGCAAATATGGCAACCCGCCGTGGGTTTTTACGCGGTTTTTGTTTGGGTCATTATATGTATATCTGTACTAATTCCCCGTCTCATCAGGCGACTTACAGGAAATAGATTATGTATGTCCATAATGAAGAAAGAAAAGAGAAGACTTAAAGGTTGAAGTATGAACTGTGAAGATACCTTAGAGCGCGTCTTTTAGTTAGCCACTAAGCAGTGTATAAGGGTTCGTAGTTTGGGCTTATAAGGCAACACGCCGTGGGTATATAGTCGGTTTTGGTAGGGAATGTTCTACATCTACATCTACATAACACCTCGCAAGCCGCCGCAAGGGCGTGTGGCGGGGGGTGCTAGGTCACCACCCATAATTTAGAAAAGAAAAAGAAAAAAAACCGCATGCAATAACGACAAAATCATATATAAAAATAAAAAAAACATGGCATACTTTCATGCATGGACACTTACACCCCACACACATGCAAACACTCAAACTACCAACTAACATGCACATGCACCTGAAAGTATACCTAACATCTCTATAGTGTTTAATTTTGTTCCGACTTGTAAATTCAACGATTTTAATATTTCTAAAGTGACTTCGGTTTCTTGCTATTATGATTACTGATTGTTCGGGGAAAGAATGACTATTTGTACCTATCTGTCTTGGAATCTATCTCCCTTAGTTTATCTTTGTGGTCTGATCTACCTAAGTAGTGTGGGGCCATTATAATTCCTTCAGTGTCATATTTAAACTCGTTTGTTCTGAACCTTTCTAAAAGTCTAAGCCTCGCTTGTTCTCTCCGCACTTGAAGTGGTTCCCAGCCTAAATCCCCTAAGAGACCTGTCACACTTGTGTTTTTATCATAACAATTTTTAACGAATCTAGCGGATTTTCTCTGGACTTTATCTAATTCTTTTTGCCAAATTTTCTCCCACGGATCCCAAATACTTGCGGCATATTCCAAATGAGGTCTAACTAGAGCAAAATAACACCTCTCTTTAACTTTTTCATTACATTTCCCCACCACCCGTTTTATGAAGCCAAGTTTCTTTAAAGCTGATCCGCATATTGTCCTGATATGTGCTCCCCATGAAAGGCGTGGTGTTAGAACAACCCCCAAATATTTAACTTGATTTGCCGTAGTCAATACTGAACCCTCTATTTTGTAGTTTATATCCTGTTCCTCGCTTCCTTTATTCCAAAATTTCAAAACTGCACATTTATCTATATTAAGTGTTAATCCCCATTTATTGCACCATTCCGAGATATTGTCTAAGTCTCTAGAGAGTAGCTCGCGATCTAGTTGGCTCCTTATATCCCTGTATATCACCGTGTCGTCAGCAAATAACTTTAGATTGCTACTAACGTGTGTGCTTAAGTCATTTATGTATATTAAGAACAGAAGAGGCCCTATTACACTTCCCTGGGGGACGCCCGAAGTAACATCTCTCTCCGTTGAGCACAACCCATCTATGACTACTATTTGTTTGCGGTTTGACAAGAAGTGTCTAATCCAATTAATTATTTTCTCATTGATCCCATAGTATTTAAGTTTGTGTAACAATTTATTGTGTGGGACTTTGTCGAAGGCTTTTTTGAAATCCAGGAATACTGCATCGACTTGGGTGTTGTTTTCTCCCGATCTAAGTATATCGTGAATGAAGAGACCAAGTTGTGTTTCGCAAGATCTGCTTTTCCTAAATCCGTGCTGGTTGTGGATTAGTATTTTCCTACTATCAAGAAATTTCATAATGTTAGTGACAATAATGTGTTCCAATATTTTACAAGAGATCGATGTTAAAGAAATGGGTCGGTAATTGGTTGGTTTATCCCTATCGCCGCCTTTATAGATGGGAGTTATAAGGGCTAGCTTCCAGTCGCGAGGCACTGAGCCTTCTTCTATCGATTTTAGAAAAAGAATATGTAAAAATGGGGCAATGTCGTCAGCTAATTCCTTTAATATTCTAGCAGGTATTTCTTCCGGACCAGGTGCCTTGTGTGCTTTGATACTACGGAGCAGATGTACTATTCCCTGCTTGGTCAGTGTAAGATAGCAATGCAAGTGAATGTAATTCTTTTGTCTCTGTTCACCACGAATCGTCTCAAAACAGTTTTGGTAGCGTACATAAAACCGAAAAACAAGAAGTTTTTAGCCATATTAAAATTATAACATTAAACTGCCGTAGCATTAGAAACAAAATATCGGATATTGAACATATTTTTGTCAGTACAAACGCAGACATAGTAGTTGGAACAGAAAGTTGGCTCACGGGAGATATAGCAAACAATGAGGTTTTTCCAAACGGTTTCACAATTTACAGAAGGGACAGACCAAATAGGTTGGGTAGGGGAGTATTCATTGCAGTAAAGTCACATCTTAGTAGCCAACGATACGAATGCGACGTAGATGACATAGAAAGCGTTTGGTGCAACATTAAGGACTACAACGGCAGGAGCCTATACGTGTGTTCATTCTATAGACCCCCAGATTCTAACACAGATGTCCTACACAAGCTCGACGAACAAATATCCACTATCAGCAGCAGACAAAGCAACAGTATTACTATAATCGCTGGTGACACAAATCTACCGTCAATTGACTGGGACAACTACTGCGTAGGAAAATCTGCCAAAAACAGAGATTCATGCCAAGAACTCCTTCATATATTCACAAAACACTCCTTAGAACAAATAGTTAAATCACCAACACGGGGCCAAAGCATACTAGACATCTTTGCAACTTCTATGCCCGAAATCATTACTAACATTGAAATAATAGACGGAATCAGTGACCATAAGGCTATTTTTGTGGAGTTAAAAACGAAGTTCGTCAAAATAAACAAAGAAAAGCGTAAGATATACCTATACAACAAGGCAAATTTTAACGGACTAAGAGAATATTTAAACATAAAATTACCAGAATACAAGACAAAAACACTGACAACAAATACAGAGAACACTTGGAATTATTTCTTAAATATTTTACGCGAAGGAATGAAGACGTACATCCCATCCAAACTCAAATGTGACAGTAAGGAACCTAGATGGTACAACGGGGAAGTCAGATCGGCATTAAGAAGGCAAAGAAAGCTACAATCAAATTTCAAAAAGAGTTTAAAAAGTGACGATATAAATTATGTGAATACAACCAAACAGCTACTAAAAGAATGTCGTAGTAAGACGAAAAGTATTATGCGCACAGCACTACACTCTTTTAAATCTAAAATGCTAAGCGAATATCTTGAGGAAAATCCAAAGTCATTCTGGTCCTATGTTAGGGAAATAGAGGGTAAACGTCCCACTGTTAACTCTTTGAAGACGGAAAATGGAGAAATCATTACAGATAGCGTGAAAAAGGCAAATATTTTAAACCATTTTTTCCAGAGCGTCTACAACTAAAACACAAAAGCACCAAACGATCCTCCACACCCACCCGGGGAACACATGAGCGATCTTACACTGACCAAGCAGGGAATAGTACATCTGTTCCGTAGTATCAAAGCACACAAGGCACCTGGTCCGGAAGAAATACCTGCTAGAATATTAAAGGAATTAGCCGACGACATTGCCCCATTTTTACATATTCTTTTTCTAAAATCGATAGAAGAAGGCTCAGTGCCTCGCGACTGGAAGCTAGCCCATATAACTCCCATCTATAAAGGCGGCGATAGGGATAAACCAACCAATTACCGACCCATTTCTTTAACATCGATCTCTTGTAAAATATTGGAACACATTATTGTCACTAACATTATGAAATTTCTTGATAGTAGGAAAATACTAATCCACAACCAGCACGGATTTAGGAAAAGCAGATCTTGCGAAACACAACTTGGTCTCTTCATTCACGATATACTTAGATCGGGAGAAAACAACACCCAAGTCGATGCAGTATTCCTGGATTTCAAAAAAGCCTTCGACAAAGTCCCACACAATAAATTGTTACACAAACTTAAATACTATGGGATCAATGAGAAAATAATTAATTGGATTAGACACTTCTTGTCAAACCGCAAACAAATAGTAGTCATAGATGGGTTGTGCTCAACGGAGAGAGATGTTACTTCGGGCGTCCCCCAGGGAAGTGTAATAGGGCCTCTTCTGTTCTTAATATACATAAATGACTTAAGCACACACGTTAGTAGCAATCTAAGGTTATTTGCTGACGACACGGTGATATACAGGGATATAAGGAGCCAACTAGATCGCGAGCTACTCTCTAGAGACTTAGACAATATCTCGGAATGGTGCAATAAATGGGGATTAACACTTAATATAGATAAATGTGCAGTTTTGAAATTTTGGAATAAAGGAAGCGAGGAACAGGATATAAACTACAAAATACAGGGTTCAGTATTGACTACGGCAAATCAAGTTAAATATTTGGGGGTTGTTCTAACACCACGCCTTTCATGGGGAGCACATATCAGGACAATATGCGGATCAGCTTTAAAGAAACTTGGCTTCATAAAACGGGTGGTGGGGAAATGTAATGAAAAAGTTAAAGAGAGGTGTTATTTTGCTCTAGTTAGACCTCATTTGGAATATGCCGCAAGTATTTGGGATCCGTGGGAGAAAATTTGGCAAAAAGAATTAGATAAAGTCCAGAGAAAATCCGCTAGATTCGTTAAAAATTGTTATGATAAAAACACAAGTGTGACAGGTCTCTTAGGGGATTTAGGCTGGGAACCACTTCAAGTGCGGAGAGAACAAGCGAGGCTTAGACTTTTAGAAAGGTTCAGAACAAACGAGTTTAAATATGACACTGAAGGAATTATAATGGCCCCACACAACTTAGGTAGATCAGACCACAAAGATAAACTAAGGGAGATAGATTCCAAGACAGATAGGTACAAATACTCATTCTTTCCCCGAACAATCAGTAATCATAATAGTAAGAAACCGAAGTCACTTAAGAAATATTAAAATCGTTGAATTTACAAGTCGGAACAAAATTAAACACTATAGAGATGTTAGGTATACTTTCAGGTGCATGTGCATGTTAGTTGGTAGTTTGAGTGTTTGCATGTGTGTTGGATGTAAGTGTTCATGCATGAATTTATGCCATGTTTTTTTTATACATGATTTTGTCGTTATTGCATGCGGTTTTTTTTTTCTTTTTCTTTTCCAAATTATGGGCGGTGTCCTAGCACCACCCGCCACACGCCCTTGCGGCGGCTTGCGGGGTATTAAGTAGATGTAGATGTAGAAGATTGCTCATGTGTTCCCCGGGTGGGTGTGGAGGATCGTTTGGTGCGTTTGTGTTTTTGTTGTAGACGCTCTGGAAAAAATGGTTTAAAATATTTGCCTTTTTCGCGCTATCTGTAATGATTTCTCCATTTTCCGTCTTCAAAGGGTGAACGTGTGTTATATGTATATTTGTATTAATCCAACCTATCCACAGCTGACTTCAAGAAAAGAAGATCATGGATATCAAGAATGAAGAAAGAAAAAGATTTTTTGGTTGAAGAAAGAATTGTGAAGATAGCTTAGGGCGCGTGTTTCAGTAAGGCACTTAGTGGTGCAAAACATTGCGTAGTAAGAGCCCATAAAGAAAGCCGCCTTAGGTATCTCCGTGGTTATGGTTGGGAGTGTTATGTGTTATGTTCACTAATCCTTCCTATCTACAGCTTACTTATCTACAGCTTGTTTATCTGACTAAATCCCCCTCCTGGGCAGGTGACTTCAAGAAAAGAAGATCTTGGATGTCCAGAAAAAGGAAAAAAGATATGTCTTCTTGGTTGTAGAAAGAAGTGTAAAGATAGCTTAAGGTACATGTTTTAGTAAGCAAGATAGTGGTGCAAAACGGTAAACGGTGACGGCCAGTAAGGCCATCCGCCGTGGGTATCTCTGTGGTTTTCGTGGATTGTGTCATATGTACATATGCACTATTCCACCCTCTCTACAGGTGACTGCATCAAAAGGAGACCATGGATGTCGAGGATAAAGAATGGTAAGAGAAGACTTCTTGGTTGAAAAAAGAAATGTCAATATAGCTTAGGGCACGTTTTTTTAGCAAGGTACATAGTCGTGCAAAACGTTGCGTAGTTAGGGCTAATGAGGCAACCGCCGTTGGTTTTAACGATTTTTTGTTACGAAGTGATTGTGAACTTATGTTTATTAGTACTTAAACCCTCTCTCAATAGGTGACTGCAACGAAAGTAGATCATTGATGTCAAGGATAAATAAAGATAAGATAAGACTTCTTTGTTGAAAAAAGATGTGTGAAGATAGCGTAGGGCGCTTTTTTTGCAAAGCACCTAGTGGTGCAAATTGTTGCGTAGTTAGGGCCAATATGGTAACCCGCCGTGGGTTTTTACGCGGTTTTTTTGGTGAGGGTTTTTTTATATCTGTACTAATACCTCCTCTCCGCAGGTGACTTCATGAAGAGAAGTTCACTGAAGTCAAGAATGGAGAAAGAAAAGCGATACTTTTCTTTGAAGAAAGGAGTGTGAATTAAGCTTAGTACGCGTGTTTAATTTAGGCACTTAGCGGTGCAAAACTTTGCGCAGTAAGGGCACATAAGGCTACAAGCCGCGGGTTGTAACACGGTTATGGTAAAGAAGTTATATATATTTGATTAAATCCTCACTCTCCACAGTTGACTTCCGGAACAGAAGATCATTGATGACAAGAGTGAGGAAAGAAAAAGAAGATTTCTTGATTGAAAAACCAAGTGTGAATATATATTAGGGCGCGTGTTTTAAATAGGAATTTAGCGGTGGAAAACATTACGTAGTAAGGGCCAATAAGGAAACCCACCGTGGGTATCTGCGTGGTTTTGGTGGGAAGTATTATATTCATATTTACACTTATCTTTCCTCTTTAAAGCTGACATAAACAAATGATGATCATGGATGTTAAGGATGAAGAAAAATAACAGAAGACTTCTTGGTGGAAAAAAGTAGTGCGAAGATAGCTTAGGGCGCGTTTTTAACTAGGCACCTAGTGGTGCAAATCGTTGAATAGTTTATTCAAATGAGGCAAACCGCGGATGATTTTTCGCAGTTATTTTGGTGAGTGTTATATGTTTATGTGTACTTATCCCATCTCTCAACAGGTGACTGCAACAAAAGGAAATCGTGGATGTCAAAGATTAAGAAAGATAAGAGAAGACTTTTTGGTGGAAAAAAGAAGTTTGAAGATAGTTTAGGGCGCGTTTTTTTAGCTAGGCACATAGTGGTGCAAAACGTTGCATATTGAGGGCCCAGAAGGGGAGCCGCAGTGGGTTTAACGCGGTTTTGGTGAGGAGTTTATATGTATATGTTTACTTTTCCCACCTCTCCAGATTTGACTACAAGAAAAGAAGATGATGGATTTCAAGAAAGAAGAAAGAAAAGAGAAGACTTCTTGTTTGAAGAAAGTAGTGTAAAGATAGTTTACGGCGGGTGTTTTAGTTAGCCGCCTATGTGTAAAGAACGTTTGGTAGATTAGGCAAATAAGGAAACGCGCCGTGGGTTTTTACGTAGTTTTTGTGTAGAATGTTA
Organism: Hetaerina americana; assembly: GCF_022747635.1. NCBI lineage: Eukaryota > Metazoa > Arthropoda > Insecta > Odonata > Calopterygidae > Hetaerina > Hetaerina americana. Next base: position 188,739 of record NW_027286722.1, read on the forward strand.
GATGTAATTTCCACATTTTTCGGGCTGCGTCCGCGTATGTCGTTTAAATATACAACGGTTTCGCCAGCTATCCTGCTGGCGTCCCCAGATCAAGGATGAAAAGAAGCTTGTTGTTCCGTCTTATATAGGAAAAATCCGGCGCCAATACCGGGAAATTTCTTGGCCAATCAGGGAACGTCCTTATATCTGCGCGGAATTATTCGTTTCCACGCACTGTGGAGTGGATATCCATCCTCTCTGTTAAAATTATTTGGCCTTTTAAGGATTTCAATGGCCTCTCTGATTATTCTCTGGAAGTATTTTCCTTCTTTCGCTATCATTTTAGCGTCGTCGAAGAGAATAGAGTGTTCAGGTTCACTCCAGGCGTGTTTTTTTCCTATATAAGACGGGACAACAAGCTTCTATTCATCCTTGACCTGAGGTCGCCAGCAGGATAGCTGGCGAAACTGTTGTACGTTAAAACGACAAACACGGACGCAGCCCGAAAAATGTGGAAATCACCTACTCATCGCCGCGGAAACCTTCGAACGAACAATGTTATATGTATATCAGTACTAATCAAACCTCCCCGAAGGTGACTCAGAGAAAAGTAGGTCATTAATGTCAAGAATGAAGAAAGAAAGGAAAAGACTTCTTGGTTGAAGAAAGGAATGTGAAGAAAGCTAAGAAAGCGTGATTTAGTTAGGCACCTAACGATGCAAAACGTTACGTAGTAGGGGCCCATAAGGAATCTGCCGTGGGTTTTACGTTGTTGTGGTGGAGAGGGTTGTATGTATGTGTACTATTCCCCCTTCTCCACTGGTGACTTCAAGAAAAGATGATCATGGATATCAAGAATGGAGAAAGAAAAGAGAAGGCTTCTTTGTTGAAGCAAGAAGTAATAAGATACCTAAGGTCAAGTGGTTAGGCTAGGCACTAAGCGGTGCTAAACGTTGCGGAGTTAGGGTTCATAAGGCTACTCGCGGTGGGTATATACGCAGTTTTGGTGGAGAGTGTTTAATGTATGTTTGTAGTCACGCCTTTTCTTCACAGGTGACTTCAAATAAAGAAGATGATGGATTTAAAGAATAAAGAAAGAAAGGAAAATACTTTTTGATTAAAGAAAGAAGTGTGAAGATAGCTTTCGGAGTGTGTTTTTGTTTGTCACTCAGTGGTGATAAAGAAACGTAGTTGGGGCAAATATGGCAACCCGCCGTGTGTGTTTACGCGGTTTTCGTTGGGATCATTATATGAATATCTGTACTAATTCCCCGTCTCATCAGGCGACTTAAAGGAAATATATTATGAATGTCAATAATTAAGAAAGAAAAGAGAAGACCAAAAGGTTGAAGTAAGAACTGTGAAGATACCTTACACGCGTGTTTTAGTTAGCCACTAAGCAGTGCAAAACGTTACGTAGTTTGGGCCTCTAAGGCAACCCGCCGTTGGTATATACGCGGTTTTGGTTGGGAATGTTATATGTATATGTATACTTAACCAACATACCCACAGCTGACTTCAAGAAAAGAAGATCATTGATGTCAAAATGGTAAAAGAAAAGAGAAGATTTCTTTGCTGGAGAAAGAAGTGTGAAGAAAGCTAAAGGCGCCATTTTCAGTTAAACACTTAGTGATGCAAAACGTTCCGTAGTTACGGCCCATAAGAACAAGCCTTGGGTTTTTACGCGGTTAGGGTAGGGAGTGTTATATGAATATGTGTTCTAATCCCCACTCTCCACAGGTGCATTCCAGAAAAGAGGATCATGGGTATCAAGAATGAAGAAAGAAAAAGATTTCTTGGTTGAAGAAAGAAGTGTGAAGATAGCTTAGGGCGCGTTTCAGTAAGGCACTTAGTGGTGCAAAACATTACGTAGTAAGGGCCCTTAAGGAAAACCGCCGTGGGTATCTCCGTAGTTATGGTGGGGAGTGTTATGTGTTATGTTCACCCATCAATCCTCTCTACAGCTTAATTTAACAGAAGAATATAAAGGATGTCAAGTTTGAAGAAAGATAAATGCATACTTCTTGGGTGAAATAAAAGTGAGAAGATAGCTTAGGGATAGTGTTTTATTTAGGCACAATAGTGGTGCGAAACGTTGAGTAGTGGAGGCCAATATGGTAACTCGCCGTGTGCTTTTACGTGGTTTTTGTGGGAAGTGTTATTTGTATATCTGTACTAATTCCCCCTCCTAGGCAGGTTACTTCAAGAAAAGAAGATCTTGGATGTCCAGAAAATGGAAAAAAGGATATGACTTCTTGGTTGTAGAAATAAGTGTAAAGATAGCTTAAAGTTCGTGTTTTAGTTAGCAACATAGCGGTGCAAAACGGTACATGGTGACGGCCAGTAAGGCCATCCGCCGTGGGTATCTCTGTGGTTTTCGTGAATAGTGTCATATGTATATATGCACTATTCCCCCCTCTCAACAGGAGACTTCAACAAAAGAAGACCGTGGATGACAAGGATAAAGAAAGGTAAGAGAAGATTTCTTGGTTGAAAAAAGAACTATTAAAACAGCTTAGGGCACGTTTTTTTAGCAAGGTACCTACATCTACATCTACATAATACCTCGCAAGCCGCCGCAAGGGCGTGTGGCGGAGGGTGTTCGGTCACCAACCGTAAAAAAATACCACATGCAAAAAAACAACACGGAAAATTACACCCACAGCAGCGCACACACTCTTGCAAAAATCCCTTCATCCAATACTCATGCAAACACATACCGCAAAACAACTAAAAAACTGCACCCCATGATGCAGCACGAAAACCATCCTACAACACGGAAGCCAGGACACAACAAGCAAGAAATTGAAAATCACCACCACATGAAAATGCACCACGAAACACTTTCCCCCCAAAGGGTCTCTAAATTGCAGAGAAAGCGACCCAACGTTGCAGGAAGCAGGAATTTACCCCCGCGGAGAGGGACTTGGGATTGAAAGGGAAACTTAAAAACAGATGAACAGAACATGAATGAGGTCATTCGGAAAGAATGGGTTATTATAGCAAAACACATAAGGTTAGTGGAAGAGCATGCATTTAAATACAACTAGTTATTTTTTAGACGCTGAGGGTGGCAAGTGGAATTTTATCATTATATAACCCTGCAGTTGCTATCCCGTATTGTCCATGCGAAGAAGGAGTCCTTGAGTCGGCTAGTTCTGGCATCTATTTCCCGAATTTTATATGCATGATCCAAGCGTTTAATGTAATTGGGAGTACCAATAATTACGCAACGTTTTGAACCTGGTCATGCAAAATATTGCGTTGCTAGGGCCAATGAGGCAAACCGCCGTTGGTTTTATTGATTTTATGTTACGAAGTGATTTATGTTTATGTGTACTTAAACCCTCTCTCAACAGGTGACTGCAACAAAAGTAGATCATTGATGTCAAGGATAAAGAGAGATGAGAAAAGACTTCTTGGTTGAAAAAGGATGTGTGAAGATAGCTTAGGGCGCCTTTTTTTGCAAAGGACCTAGTGGTGCAGATCGTTTCTTAGTTAGGGCCAATATGGTAACCCGCCGTGGGTATTTACGCGTTTTTTTTAGTGAGGGTTTTTTTAATATCTGTAGTAATACCTCCTCTCCGCAGGTGACTTCATGAAGAGAAGTTCGTTGAAGTCAAGAATGGAGAAAGAAAAGAGATACTTTTTCTTTGAAGAAAGGAGTGTGAATTAAGCTTAGTGCGCGTGTTAAAGTTAGGCACTTAGCGATGCAAAACGTTGCGCAGTCAGGGCTCATTAGGCTACAAGCCGCGGCTTGGAACGCGGTTATGGTAAAGAGTGATATATATATATGTGATTAAATCCCCACTCTTTACAGGTGACTTCCGGCACAGAGGATCATTTATGACAAGAGTGAGGAAAGAAAAAGAAGATTTCTTAATTGAAAAAAGAAGTGTGAATGTATATTAAGGCTCGTGTTTTAAATAGGAATTTAGCGGAGGAAAACATTACGTAGTAAGGGCCAAAAAGGAAACCCACTGTGGGAACAGCGTGGTTTTGGTGGGAAGTATTATATTCATATTTGCGCCAATATTTCCTGTCTAAAGCTGACTTAAACTAAAGATGATCATGGATGTTAAGGATGAAGAAAAATAACAGAAGACTTCTTGGTGGAAAAAAGAAGTGTGAAGATAGCTTAGGGCTCGTTTTTAACTAGGCACCTAGTGGTGCAAACCGTTGATCAATTAATGAAAATAAGGCAAATCGCGAATGATTTTTACGCAGTTTTTTTGGAGAGTGTTATATGTTTCTGTGTACTTATATCATCGCTTCACAGATGACTGCAACAAAAGGAGATCATGGTTGTCATGAATTAAGAAAGATATGAGAAGACTTTTTGGTAGAAAAAAGAAGTTTAAAGATAGTTTAGGGTACGTTTTTTTAGCTATGCACATAGTGGTGCAAAACGTTGCATATTGAGGGCCCAAAAGGAGACCCGCAGTGGGTTTTCCGCGGTTTTGGTGAGGAGTTTATATGTATATGTTTACTTCTCCCACCTCTCCAGAGTTGACTTCAAGAAAAAAAGAAAATGGATTTCACGAAAGAAGAAAGAAAAGAGAAGACTTCTTGTTTGAAGAAAGTAGTGTAAAGATAGCTTACGGCACGTGTTTTAGTTAGGCGCCGATTGTTAAAGAACGTTTCCTAGGTTAGGCAAATAAGGCAACACGCCGTGGGTTTCTACGTAGTTTTTGTGTGGAATGTTATATGTATATCAGTAAGTAATCTAACCTCCCCGTAGGAGACTTACATGAAAGTAGGTAATGAATGTCAAGAATGAAGAAAGAAAGGAAAAGACTTCTTGGTTGAAGAAGGAAATGTAAAGAAAGCTTAGGCAGCATGTTTTAGTTAGGCACCTAACGGTGCAAAACGTTACGTAGTAAGGGCCCATTAGGAATCTGCCGTGGGTTTTACGTTGTTGTGGTGGAGAGGGTTGTATGTATATGTGCACAATTCCCCCTTCTCTACTGGTGATTTCAAGAAAAGAAAATCATGGATATCAAGAATGGAGAAAGAAAAGAGAAGGCTTCTTTGTTAAAGAAAGAAGTAAGAAGATAGCTAAGGTCATGAGGTTGGGCTAGGCACTAAACCGTGCTAAACGTTGCGTAATTAGGGTTCATAAGGCTACTCGTCGTGGGTATATACGCAACTTTGGTGGGGAGTGTTTATTGTATGTTTGTTGTAACCCCTTTTCTTCACAGGTGACTTCAAATAAAGAAGATGATGGATGTAAAGAATAAAGATAGAAAGGAAAATACTTTTTGGTTAACGAAAGAAGTGTGAAGATAGCTTTCGAAGCGTGTTTTTGTTAGGCATTCAATGGTGAAAAAAGATACGTAGTTGGGGAAATATGGCAACCCGCCGTGGGTTTTCACGCGGTTTTTGTTGGGATCATTATATGTATATCTGTACTTTTTCCCCGTCTCATCAGGCGACTTAAAGGAAATAGATTGTGTATGTCAATAATGAAGAGAGAAAAGAGAAGACCAAAAGGTTGAAGTAAGAACTGTGAAGATACCTTACGCGCGTGTTTTAGTTAGCCACTAAGCAGTGCAAAACGTTACGTAGTTTAGGCCCCTAAGGCAACCCGCCGTTGGTATATACGCGGTTTTGGTTGGGAATGTTATATGTATATGTATACTTATCCAACCTATCCACAGCTGACTTCAAGAAAAAAAGATCATTGATGTCAAAATGGTAAAAGAAAAGAGAAGATTTCTTTGCTGGAGAAAGAAGTGTGAAGAAAGCTAAAGGCGCCATTTTTAGTTAACCACTTAGTGATGGAAAACGTTCCGTATGTACGGCCCATAAGAACAAGCATTGGGTTTTTACGCGGTTAGGGAAGGGAGTGTTATATGAATATGTTTTCTAATCCCCACTCTCCACAGGTGTATTCCAGAAAAGAGGATCATGGATATCAAGAATGAAAAAAGAAAAAGATTTCTTGGTTGAAGAAAGAAGTGTGAAGATAGCTTAGGGCGCGTTTCAGTAAGGCACTTAGTGGTGCAAAACATTACGTAGTAAGGGCCCTTAAGGAAAACCACCGTGGGTATTTCAGTAGTTATGGTAGGGAGTGTTATGTGTTATGTTCACTCATCAATCCTCTCTACAGCTTAATTTAACAGAAGAATATAAAGGATGTCAAGTTTGAAGAAAGATAAATGCATACTTCTTGGGTGAAATAAAAGTGAGAAGATAGCTTAGGGATAATGTTTTATTTAGGCACCTAGTGTTGCGAAACTTTGCGTAGTGGAGGCCAATATGGTAACTCGCCGTGTGTTTTTACGTGGTTTTTGCGGGAAGTGTTATTTGTATATCTGTACTAATTCCCCCTCCTAGGCAGGTTACTTCAAGAAAAGAAGATCTTGGATGTCCAGAAAATGGAAAAAAGGATATGACTTCTTGGTTGTAGAAATAAGTGTAAAGATAGCTTAAAGTTCGTGTTTTAGTTAGCAACATAGCGGTGCAAAACGGTTCATGGTGACGGCCAGTAAGGCCATCCGCCGTGGGTATCTCTGTGGTTTTCGTGAATAGTGTCATATGTATATATCTACTAATCCCCCCTCTCAACAGGTGACTTCAATAAAAGAAGACCATGGATGGCAAGGATAAAGAAAGGTAAGAGAAGATTTCTTGGTTGAAAAAAGAAATATTAAAATAGCTTAGGGCACGTTTTTTAGCAAGGTTTCTACATCTACATCTACATAACACCTCGCAAGCCGCCGCAAGGGCGTGTGGCGGAGGGTGTTCGGTCACCAAACGTAAAAAAAATACCACATGCAAAAATACAACACGGAAAATTACACTCACAGCAGCGCACACACTCTTGCAAAAATCCCTTCATCCAATACTCATGCAAACACATACCGCAAAACAACTAAAAAAACTGCACCCCATGATGCAGCACGAAAACCATCCTACAACACGGAAGCCAGGACACAACAAGCAAGAAATTGAAACATCACCACCACATGAAAATGCACCACGAAACACTTTCCCCCCAAAGGGTCTCTAAATTGCAGAGAAAGCGACCCAACGTTGCAGGAAGCAGGAATTTACCCCCGCGGAGAGGGACTAGGGATTGAAAGGGAAACTTAAAAACAGATGAACAGAACATGAATGAGGTCATTCGGAAAGAATGGGTTATTATAGCAAAACACATAAGGTTAGTGGAAGAGCATGCATTTAAATAGAACTAGTTATTTTTTAGACGCTGAGGGTGGCAAGTGGAATTTTATCATTCTATAACCCTGCAGTTGTTATCCCGTATTGTCCATGCGAAGAAGGAGTCCTTGAGTCGGCTAGTTCTGGCATCTATTTCCCGAATTTTATATGCATGATCCAAGCGACTAATGTAATTGGGAGTACCAATAATTACGCAACGTTTTGAACCTGGTCATGCAAAATATTGCGTTGCTAGGGCCAATGAGGCAAACCGCCGTTGGATTTATTGATTTTATGTTACGAAGTGATTTATGTTTATGTGTACTTAAACCCTCTCTCAACAGGTGACTGCAACAAAAGTAGATCATTGATGTCAAGGATAAAGTGAGATGAGAAAAACTTCTTGGTTGAAAAAAGATGTGTGAAGATAGCTTAGGGCGCCTTTTTTTGCAAAGGACCTAGTGGTGCAGATCGTTTCTTAGTTAGGGCCAATATGGTAACCCGCCGTGGGTATTTACGCGTTTTTTTTTGTTAGGGTTTTTTAATATCTGTAGTAATACCTCCTCTCCGCAGGTGACTTCATGAAGAGAAGTTCGTTGAAGTCAAGAATGGAGAAAGAAAAGAGATACTTTTTCTTTGAAGAAAGGAGTGTGAATTAAGCTTAGTGCGCGTGTTAAAGTTAGGCTCTTAGCGATGCAAAACGTTGCGCACTAAGGGCTCATTAGGCTACAAGCCGCGGCTTGGAACGCGGTTATGGTAAAGAGTGATATATATATGTGATTAAATCCCAACTCTCCACAGGTGACTTCCGGCGCTGAAGATCATTGATGACAAAAGTGAGGAAAGAAAAAGAAGATTTCTTGATTGAAAAAAGAAGTGTGAATATATATTAGGGTTCGTGTTTTAAATTGGGATATAGCGGTGCCAAACATTACGTAGTAAAGGCCAAAAAGGAAACCCACCGTGGGTATCTGCGTGGTTTTGGTGGGAAGTATTATATTCATATTTGCACTAATCTTTCCTCTCTTAAGCTGACTTAAACAAAAGATGATCATGGATGTTATGGATAAGGAAAAGTAACAGAAGACTTCTTGGTGGAAAAAAGAAATGTAAAGATAGTTTAGGGCGCGTTTTTAGCTAGGCACCTAGTGGTGCAAATTGTTGAATAATTAATGCAAATAAGGCAAACCGCCACTGATTTTTACGCAGTTTTTTTGGGGAGTGTTAAATGTTAATGTGTACTTATCCCATCTCTAAACAGGTGACTGCAACAAAAAGGGATCATGGATATCAAGGATTATAAAAGATAATAGAAGACTTTTTGGTAGAAAAAAGAAGTTTGAAGGTAGTTTAGGGCGCGTTTTTTTTAGCTAGGCACATAGTGGTGCAAAACGTTACATATTGAGGGCCCAAAAGGAGACCCGCCTTGGGTTTTACGCGGTTTTGGTAAGGAGTTTATATGTATATATGTACTTATCCCATCTCTCCAGAGTTGACTTCAAGAAAAGATGATAATAAATTTCAAGAAAGAAGAAAGAAACGAGAGGACTTCTTGGTTGAAGAAACTAGTGTAAAAATAGCACACGGCGCGTGTTTTAGTTAGGCGCCTATTGTTAAAGAACGTTTCGTAGGTTAGGCAAGTAAGGCAACACGCCGTGGGTTTTTACGTAGTTTTTGTGTGGAATGTTATATGTATATCAGTACTAATCCAACCTCCTCGCAGGTGATTTACAGGAAAGTAGGTCATTAATGTCAAGAATGAAGAAAGAAAGGAAAAGATTTCTTGCTTGAAGTGAGTGATGTGCGCCTACTGTGGCCAAAGCCCGCTCCGCAGAGCGAAGACAATTCAAATCTCCCGGCAGCGGAGAAGCTTCCCCTCCACCCGCGCTCCGATGCGAAAGGGGTAGAGTCTGCTACGTGGCGAGCGGGACGTCACACAGTCACGTGGTCTCCCCTCCCCCGGAGTCCCCTCAGCGCTCGCCCATTGGCTACCGCCAGGGCATGTGAGCGATACGTCAGAATGTCACGTGGTCTCCCCTCCCCCGGAGTCCCCTCAGCGCTCACCCATTGGCTACCGCCCGGGCCAGGGCAGGTATATAAGGAGGGGCCTGAGACTCGAACAGACAGAGTCGGAGGTGGGAGTCCATCAGGGAGAGACCGCAGAGAGAACATCCTCGGTCAACTCCGTTCCCCTCTGATGGAAGCGTCCGCAGAGAGCACATCCTCGGTCAACTCCGCTCCCCTCTCGAGGAAGCGACCGCAGAGAGAACATCCTCGGTACTCCGCTCCCCTCTCGAGGAAGCGACCGCAGAGAGAACATCCTCGGTCAACTCCGCTCCCCTCTGGAGGAAGCGACCGCAGAGAGCACATCCTCGGTCAACTCCGCTCCCCTCAAGAGGAATTCGAGGCAACCAGGACCAAAGCAACCGGACGGATGCCGCGTCCACCGCGCCGCCTCCCAGCGCCAACCGAGCTCGACGCCGCACGGAGGACCGACCCGCCGCGACGCCGCCCCGCCGCTCCGACACTCTGCCACCAGCACCTCCGACGACCACCCCGGGATCATCGCCGACCCTCGAGGACTACCGGACCTGGGTGGCCGAGGCCGCCCTTCCTACGTGGCCGGTGCTGAGTCTCCTGACGCCGCCCACCCTGCAGTACCGCCTCCGGCCCCTGGACTCTCCAAGGACGCCCTACGCAGAGGTGCCGAGGCAGCCCCTATTTGGCTCGCCGGACCGTCGGGCTCCCGCGACCAGCCAGAAGCCGGAGAGGACCCCGGCCGCCATCCAGCTGCTGGAGCTGCACCGGACTCCACGCGCCCTTCAGGCAAACGACACTCGACTTTCTCCCTGGGAGAAAGTCCCCTTTATTGTAATCCTGTACTGCACGGAATAAACGCCATTCGGGGTAATCAACGGAACGGCAGGGAGGTTTATTTTCTCCAGCAACCCCAGCCCTTGCCTGGGCAGAATGCTCACTCGCTCTCGCGTTTCGGGACGGGTCGCACAGCCAACCCCGGACGCCAGCGACGCGACAAGAGGAATGTGAAGAAAGCTTAGGAAGCGTGTTTAAGTTAGGCACTTTACGGTGCAAAACGTTACGTAGTAAAGGCCCATAAGGAATCTGCCGGGGATTTAACGTTGTTGTGGTGGAATGGGGTTGTATGTTTATGTGCACAATTCCCCCTTCTCCACTGGTGACTTCAAGAAAATAAGATCATGGATATTAAGAATGGAGAAAGAAAAGAGAAGGCTTCTTTGTTGAAGAAAGAAGTAAGATGATAGCTAAGGTCAAGTGGTTAGGCTAGGCACATAGCGGTGCTAAACGTTGCGTAGTTAGAGTTCATAAAGCTACTCGCCGTGGGTATATACGAAGTTTTGGTGGGGAGTGTTTAATGTATGTTTGTAGTAACCCCTTTTCTTCACAGGTGACTTCAAATATAGAAGATCATGGATTTAAAGAATAAAGAAAGAAAGGAAAATACTTTTTGATTAAAGAAAGAAGTGTGAAGATAGCTTTCGGATCGTGTTTTCGTTAGGCACTCAGTGGTGAAAATGATACGTAGTTGGGACAAATATTTTAACCCACCGTGGTTTTTAAGCGGTTTTTGTTGGGGTCATTATATGTATATCGGTACTAATTCCCCGTCTCATCAGGCGACTTAAAGGAAATAGATTATGTATGTCAATAATGAAGTAAGAAAAGAGAAGACTTAAAGGTTGAAGTATTAACTGTGAAGATACCTTAGGGCGCGTATTTTAGTTAGCCACTAAGCAGTGTAAAAGGGTTCGTAGTTTGGGCTTATAAGGCAACACGCCGTGGGTATATACGCGGTTTTGGTAGGGAATGTTATATATATATATATATGTGTACTAATCCAACCTATCCACAGCTGACTTCAAGAAAAGAAGATCATGGATATCAAGAATGAAGAAAGAAAAAGATTTTTTGGTTGAAGAAAAAAGTGTGAAGATAGCTTAGGGCGCGTGTTTCAGTAAGGCACTTAGTGGTGCAAAACATTGCGTAGTAAGGGCCCATAAGGAAAACCGCCGTAGGTATCTCCGTGGTTTTGGTGGGGAGTGTTTTGTGTTATGCTCACTAATCCTTCCTCTCTACAGCTGACTTTAACAGAAGAATATATTGGATGTCAAGTATGAAGAAACATAAATGCATACTTCTTGGTTGAAATAAAAGTGAGAAGATAGCTTAGGGATAGTGTTTTAGTTAAGTACCTAGTGGTGCAAAACGTTGCGTAGTTGAAACCAATATGGTAACTCGCCGTGTGTTTTACGTGGTTTTTGTGGGGAATGTTATTTGTATATCTGTACGAATTCCCCCTCCTGGGCAGGTGACTTCAATAAAAAAAGGTAATGGATAATGGGAGTGTTTTATGTTTATGTGTACTTATCCCATCTCTCAACAGGTGACTGCAAGAAAGGAGATCATGGATTCCAAGGATTAAGAATGATAAGAGAAGACTAAATGGTGGAAAAAAGAATTTTGAAGATAGTTTAGGGCGCGTTCTTTTAGCTAGGCTCATAGTGGTGCAAAACGTTGCATATTAAGGGCCCAAAAGGAGACCCGCAATGGGTTTTACGGGGTTTTGGTAAGGAGTTCATATGTATGTTTACTTAACTCACCTCTCCAGAGTTGACTTCAAGAAAAAAAGAAAATGGATTTCAAGAAAGATGAAAGAAAAGATGAGACTTCTTGATTGAAGAACCTAGTGTAAAGATAGCTTACGACGCGTGTTTTATATGGCGCCTATTGTTAAAGAACGTTTCGTAGGTTAGGCAAATAAGTAAACGCGCCTTGGGTTTTTACGTAGTTTTTGTGTGGAATGTTAAATGTATATCAGTAAAAAACCAACCTTTCCGCAGGTGACTTACAGGAGGGTAGGTCATGAATGTCAATAATGAAGAAAGAAAGGAAATAACTTATTGGTTAAAGAAAAGGATGTGAAGAAAGCTAAGGAAGCGAGTTTTAGTTAGGCACCTAACGGTGAAAACGTTACGTAGTAAGGGCCCATAAGGAATCTGTCGTGGATTTAAGTTGATGTGGTGGAAAGGGTTGTATGTATTTGTATACTATTCCCCCTTCTCTACTGATGACTTTAAGAAAAGATGATCATGGATATTAAGAATGGCGAAAGAAAAGAGAATTTTGGAGAGGATTTTACGTTTTTGTGGTGGAGAGGGTTGTATGTTTATGTGTACTATTACCCTTCTCCACTGGTTACTTCAAGAAAAGAAGATCATGGATATCAAGAATGGAGAAACAAAAGAGAAGGCTTCTTTGTTGAAGAAAGAGGTAAGAAGATAGCTAAGGTCAAGTGGCTAGGCTAGGCACTAAGCAATGCTAAACGTTGCGTAGTTAGGGTTCATAAGGCTACTCGCCGTGGGTATATACGCAGCTTTGGTGGGGAGTGTTTAATGTATGTTTGTAGTTACCCCTTTTCTTCACAGGTGACTTCAAATAAAGAAGATCATGGATTTAAAGAATAAAGAAAGAAAGGCAAATACTTTTTGATTAAAGAAAGAAGTGTGAAGATAGACTTCGGAGCGTGTTTTCGTTAGGCAATCAGTGGTGAAAAAGATACGTAGTTGGGTATAATGTGGCAACCCGCCGTGGGTTTTAACGCGGTTTTTGTTGGAATCATTATATGTATATCTGTACTAATTCCCCGTCTCATCAGGCGACTTAAAGAAAATAGATTATGTATATCAATAATGAAGAAAGAAAAGAGAAGACTTCTTGGTTGAAGAAAGTAACGTAAAAATGCTTATGGCGCGTGTTTTAGTTAGGTGACTATTGTTAAAGAACGTTTCGTAGGTTTAGCAAATAAGGACAGCGCCGTGGGTTTTTACGTAGTTTTTGTGTGGAATGTTATATGTATATCAGTACTAATCCAACATCCCAGAAGGTGACTTACAGGAAAGTAGGTCATGAATGTCAAGACTGTAGAAAGAAAACAAGAGACCTCTTGGTAGAAGAAAGAAATATAAGATAGCTTAGGGCGCGTGTTTTAGTAAGGCACTGTGAGGTGCAAAGCTTTGCGAAGTTAGGCCCCTAAGACAGTAAGTAATGGGTTTGTAAAGGTATTTGTGGGGAGTGTTATATGTTTATGTGACCTTAGCACCCTCTCCTCAGGTGACTTCAAGAAAAAAGATTATGGATGTCTAGAATCAAGAAAGAAAGGAAAAGACTTCTTGGTTGAAGAAAGGAATGTGAATAAAGCTTAAGAGGCGTATTTTAGTTAGGCACCTTACGGTGCAAAACGTTACGTAGTAAGGGCCCATAAGGATTCTACCGTGGGTTTTACGTTGTATTGGTGGAGAGGGTTGTATGTATATGTGTCCTATTCCCTCTTCTCCACTGGTTACTTCAAGAAAAGAAAGTCATGGATATCAAGAATTGAGAAGGAAAAGAGAAGGCTTCTTTGTTGAAGAAAGAGGTAAGAAGATAGCTAAGGTCAAATGGTTAGTTTAAGCACTAAGCGGTGTTAAACGTTGCGTAGTTAGGGTTCATAAGGCTACTCGCCGTGGGTATATACGAAGTTTTGGTGGGGAGTGTTTAATGTATCTTTGTACTAACCCCTTCTCTCCACAGGTGACTTCAAAAAAAGAATATAATGAATGTAGGGAATAAAGAAATAAAGGAAAATACTTTTTGATTAAAGAAAGAAGTGAGAAGATAGCTTTCGGAGCGTGTTTTCGTTAGGCACTCAATAGTGAAAAAGATACGTACTTGTGGCGTTTATGCCAACCCGCCGTGGGTTTTTACGCGGTTTTTGTTGGGATCATTATATGTATATCTGTACTAATTTCCCGTCTCATCAGGCATAGCTTTCGGAGCGTGTTTTCGTTAGGCACTCAGTGGTGGAAAAGATACGTAGGTCGGTATAATGTTGCAACCCGCCGTGGGTTTAACGCGGTTTTTGTTAATATCATTATATAAATATCTGTACTAATTCCTTATCTCATCAGGCGTCTTAAAGGAAATAGGTTATTTAAGTCATCAATGAGAAAAAAAAGAACACTTAAAGGTTGAAATAAGAAGTATGAAGAAACCTTAGGGCGCGTGTTTTAGTTAGCCACTAAGCAGTGTAAAACGTTGCGTAGTTTGAGCCCAAAAGGAGTCCCGCCATGGGTATATACGCGGTTTTGGTCGGGAATGTTATATATATATATATATGTGTACTAATCCAACCTATCCACAGCTGACTTCTAGAAAAGATGATCATGGATATTAAGAATGAAGAAAGAAAAAGATTTCTTGTTTGAAGAAAGAAGATTGAAGATAGCTTAGGGCGCGTTTCAGTAAGGCACTTAGTGGTGCAAAACATTACGTAGTAAGGGCTCATAAGGAAAACCGCCGTAGGTATCTCCGTGTTTATGGTGGGGAGTGTAATGTGTTATGTTCACTAATCCTTCCTCTCTACAGCTGAATTTAACAGAAGAATATCAATGATGTCAAGTATGAAGATAAATTAATGCTTACTTCTTGGTTGAAATAAAAGTAAAAAGATAGCTTAGGGATAGTGTTTTAGTTAGGCACCTAGTGGTGCAAAACGTTTCGTAGTTGAGGCCAATATTGTAACTCGCCGTGGGTTTTTACGTGGTTTTTGTGGGGAGTGTTATATGTAAATCTGTATTATTCCCTGTCCTGGGCAGGTGACTTCAAGAGAAGAAGATCTTGGATGTCCAGAAAAAGTAAAAAAAGATATGACTTCTTAGTTGTAGAAAGAAGAGTAAAGATAGCTTAAAGTACGTGTTTAAGTTAGCAACTTAGCGGTGCAAAACGGTACATGGTGACGGCCAGTTAGGCCATCCGTCGTGGGTATCTCTTTGGTTTTCGTGAATAATTTCATATGTATATATGCACTATTCCCTTCTCTCAACAGTCGACTTCAACAAAAGAAGACTATGGATGGCAAGGATAAAGAAAGGTAAGAAAAGACTTCTTGGTTGAAAAAAGAAATGTTAAGTTAGCTTAGGGCACGTTTTTTAGCAAGGTACCTAGTCGTGCAAAACGTTGCGTTGTTAGAACAAATGAGGAAAACCGCCGTTGGTTTTAACGATTTTTTTTAAGAAGTCATTTCCGTGTTAGTGTAGAAAGAAAGATAAGAAAAGACTTCTTGGTTGAAAAAAGATGTGTGAAGATAGCTTATGGCGCCTTTTTTGCAAAGCACCTAATGGTGCAAATCGTTGCTTAGTTAGGGCCAATATGGTAACCCGCCGTGGGTTTTTAAGCGGTTTTTAGTGAGGGTTTTTTTTATATCGGTACTAATACCTCCTCTCCGCAGGTGACTTCATGAATACAAGTCCATTGAAGACAAGAATGGAGAAAGAAAAAAGATACTTTTTCTTTGAAGAAAGGAGTGTGAATTAAGCTTAGTGCGCGTGTTAAAGCGAGGCACTTAGCGGTGCAAAACGTTGCGCAGTAAGGGCTCATTAGGCTAGAAGCCGCGGGTTGTAACGCGGTTATGGTAAAAAGTGTTATATATATGTGATATAACCCCACTCTCCACAGGGTACTTCCGGACAGAAGACCATTGATGACAAGAGTGAAGAAAGAAAAAGATTTTTTTGATTGAAAAAAGAAGTGTGAATATATATTAAGGCGTGTGTTTTAAATTGGAATTTAGCGGTGGAAAACATTACGTAGTAAAGGCCAATAAGGAAACCCACCGTGGGTATCTGCGTGGTTTTGGTGGGAAGTATTATATTTTTATTTGCACTAATCTTTCCTCTCTAAAGCTGACTTAAACAAAAGATGATCATGGATGTTAAGGATGAAGAAAAATAAGAGAAGACTTTTTGGTGAAGAAAGGAGTGTGAAGATAGCTTAGGGCGCGTTATTAACTAGGCACCTAGTGGTGCAAATCGTTGAATAATTAATGAAAATAATGCAAACCGCGAATGATTTTTACGCAGCTTTTTGGGGAGTGTTATTTGTTTATGTGTACTTATATCATCTCTCAACAGATGACTGCAACAAAAGGAGATCATGGATGTCAAGATTAAAGAAAGATAAGAGAAGACTTTTTGGTGGAAAAAAGAAGTTTGAAGATAGTTTAGGGCGCGTTTTTTTAGCTATGCACATAGTGGTGCAAAACGTTGCATATTGATGGCCCAACAGGAGATCCGCAATGGGTTTTACGCGGTTTTGTTGACGAGGTTATATGTATATGTTTACTTATCCCACCTCTCCAGAGTTGACTTCAAGAAAAGAAGATAATGGATTTCAAGAAAGAAGAAATAAAAGAGAAGACTTTTTGTTTGAAGAAAGTAGTGTAAAGATAGCTTACGGCGAGTGTATTAGTTAGGCGCCTATAGTTAAAAAACGTTTCGTAGGTTAGGTATATAAGGAAACGCGCCGTGGTGTTTTACGTAGTTTTTGTGTGGAATGTTACATTTATATCAGTACTAATGCAACCTCCCCGCAGGTGACGTACTTGAAAGTAGGTCATGAATGTCAAGAATGAATAAAGGAAGGAAAAGACTTTTTGGTTGAAGAAAGTAATGGGAAGAAAGCTTAGGAGGCGTGTTTTAGTAAGGCACTGTGCGGTGCAAAGCGTTGCGAAGTGAGGTCCCAAGGCAGTAAGTAATGGGTATTTAAAGGTTTTTGTGGGGAGTGTTATATGTTTATGTGATCTTATCCCCCTCTCCACAGGTGACTTCAAGAAAAAAGGTTATGGATGTCTAGAATCAAGAAAGAAAGGAAAAGACTTCTTGGTTGAAGAAAGGAATGTGAAGAAAGCTTAGGAGGCGTATTTAAGTTAGGCACCTTACGGTGCAAAACGTTACGTAGTAAGGGCCCATAAGGAAACTACCGTGGGTTTTACGTTGTATTGGTGGAGAGGTTTGTAAGTATATGGCAACTATTCCCTCTTCCCCACTGGTTACTTCAAAAAAAGAAGATCATTGATATCAAGAATTGAGAAGGAAAAGAGAAGGCTTCTTTGTTTAAGAAAGAGGTAAGAAGATAGCTAAGGTCAAATGGTTAGGCTAAGCACTAAGCGGTGCTAAACGTTGCGTAGTTAGGGTTCATTAGGCTACTCGCCGTGGGTATATACGCAGTTTTGGTGGGGAGTGTTTAATGTACCTTTGTACTAACCCCTTCTCTCCACAGGTGACTTCAAAAAAAGAATATAATGAATGTAGGGAATAAAGAAAGAAAGGAGAATACATTTTGATTAAAGAAAGAAGTGAGAAGATAGCTTTCGGAGCGTGTTTTCGTTAGGCACTCAATGGTGAAAAAGATACGTACTTGGGTGTGAAGAAAGCTAAAGTCACCATTTTCAGGTAAACACTTAGCGGTGCAAAACGTTATGTAGTTACGGCCCATAAGGACAAGCCTTGGGTTTTTACGCGGTTATGATAGGGAGTGTTTTATGAATATGCGTTCTAATCCCCAATCTCCAAAGGTGTCTTCCAGAAAAGAAGATCAAAGATATCAAGAATGATGAAAGAAAAAGATTTCTTGGTTGAAGAAGAAAATGTGAAGAAAGCTTAGAGCGCGTGTTTCAGTAAGGCATTTAGTGGTGTAAACATTACGTAGTAAGGGCCCATATGGAAAACCGCCGTGGGTATCTCCGTGGTTATGGTGGGGAGTATTAGGTGTTATGTTCACTAATCCTTCCTCTCTACAGCTGATTTTAACAGAAGAATATAACGGATGTCAAGTATGAAGAAAGATAAGAGAAGACTTCTTGGTTGAAATAAAATTGAGAAGATAGCCTAGGGATAGTGTTTTAGCTAAGCAGATAGTGGTGCAAAACATTGCATAGTAAGGGCCCAAAAGGAGACCCGCAGTGGGTTTAACGCGGTTTTGGTGAGGAGTTTATATGTATATGTTTACTTATCCCACCTCTCCAGAGTTGACTTCAAGAAAAGATGATAATGGATTTCAAGAAAGAAGAAAGAAAGGAGAAGACTTCTTGATTGAAGAAAGAAGTGTAAAGATAGCTTACGGCCCGGTTTTTTGTTAGGTGCCTATTGTTAAAGAACGTTTCGTAGGTTAGGCAAATAAGGAAACGCGCCGTGGGTTTAACGTAGTTTTTGTGTGGAATGTTATATGTATATCAGTACTAATCCAACCTTCCCGCAGGTGACTTACAGGAAAGTAGGTCATGAATGTCAAGAATGAAGAAAGAAAGGAAAAGACTTCTTGGTTGAAGAAAGGAATGTGAAGAAAGCTAAGGAAGCGTGTTTTAGTTAGGCACCTAACGGTGCAAAACGTTACGTAGTAAGGGCCCATAAGGAATCTGCCGTGGCTTTACGTTGTTGTGGTGGAGAGGTTTGTATGTATATGTGTACTATTACCCCTTCTCCGCTGGTGACTTCAAGAAAATAAGATCATGGATATTAAAAAAGGAGGAAGAAATGAGAAGGCTTAGAAGCGTGTTTTAGTTAGGCACCTAACGGTGCAAAACGTTACGTAGTAAGGGCCCATAAGGAATCTGCCGTGGTTTACGTTGTTGTGGTGGAGAGGTTTGTATGTATATGTGTACTATTACCCCTTCTCCGCTGGTGACTTCAAAAAATAAGATCATGGATATTAAGAATGGAGAAAGAAATGAGAAGGCTTCTTTGTTGAAGAAAAAAGTAAGAAGATAGCTAAGGTCAAGTGGTTAGGCTAGGCACTAAGCGGTGCTAAACGTTGCGTAATTAGGGTTCATAAGGCTAATCGCCGCTTGTATAGACGCGGTTTTGTTGGGGAGGTTGTTTGAAAAAAGATGTGTGAAGATAGCTTATGGCGCCTTTTTTGCAAAGCACCTAATGGTGCAAATCGTTGCTTAGTTAGGGCCAATATGGTAACCCGGCGTGGGTTTTTAAGCGGTTTTTTAGTGAGGGTTTTTTTTATATCGGTACTAATACCTCCTCTCCGCAGGTGACTTCATGAATACAAGTCCATTGAAGACAAGAATGGAGAAAGAAAAAAGATACTTTTTCTTTGAAGAAAGGAGTGTGAATTAAGCTTAGTGCGCGTGTTAAAGCGAGGCACTTAGAGGTGCAAAACGTTGCGCAGTAAGGGCTAATAAGGCTAAAAGCGGCGATTTGTAACGCGGTTATGGTAAAGATTGATATATATATATATATATGACTAAATCCCCACTCTCCACAGGTGACTTCCGGCACAGAAGATCATTGATGACAAGAGTGAGGAAAGAAAAAGAAGATTTCATGATTGAAAAAAGAAGTGTGAATATATATTAGGGCTCGTGTTTTAAATTGGAATTAAGCGGTGCAAAACATTACGTAGTAGGGGTCAATAAGGAAACCCACCGTGGGTATCTGCGTGGTTTTGGTGGGAAGTATTATAATCATATTTGCACTAATCTCTCCTTTCTGAAGCTGACTTAAACAAAAGATGACCAACGATGTTAAGGATGAATTAAAATAACAAAGACTTCTTTTTGGAAAAAAAAGTGTGAAGATAGCATACGGCGCGTTTTTAACTAGGCACCAAGTGGTGCAAATCGTTGAATAGTTAATGCAAATAAGGCAAACCGCGAATGATTTTTACCCAGTTTTTTTGAAGAGTGATATATGTTTATGTGTACTTATCCTATCTCTCAACAGGTGACTGCAACAAAAAAAGATCATGGATGTCAAGGATTAAGAAAGATAAGAGAAGAATTTTTGGTGGAAAAAAGAATTTTGAAGATAGTTTAGGGCAAGTTTTTTTAGCTAGGCACATAGTGGTGCAAAACGTTGCATATTGAGGGCCAAAAAGGAGACCCGCAGTGGGTTTTACGCGGTTTTGGTGAGGAGTTTATATGTATATGTTTACTTATCCCACCTCTCCAGAGTTGACTTCAAGAAAAGATGATAATGGATTTCAAGAAAGAAGAAAGAAAAGAGAAGACTTCTTGGTTGAAAAAAGTAGTGTATAGATAGCTTACGGCCCGGTTTTTTGTTAGGTGCCTATTGTTAAAGAACGTTTCGTAGGTTGGCAAATAAGGAAACGCGCCGAGGGTTTAACGTAGTTTTTGTGTGGAATGTTATATGTATACCAGTACTAATCCAACCTTCCCGCAGGTGACTTACAGGAAAGTAGGTCATGAATGTCAATAATGAAGAAAGAAAGGAAAAGACTTCTTGGTTGAAGAAAGAAATGTGAAAAAAGCTAAGGAAGCGTGTTTTAGTAGGGCACCTAACGGTGCAAAACGTTACGTAGTAAGGGCCAATAAGCAATCTGCCGTGGGTTTTATGTTGTTTTGGAGGAGAGGGTTGTATGTATATGTGTACTATTCCCCCTTCTCCACTGGTGACTTCAAGAAAATAAGATCATGGATATTAAGAATGGAGAAAGAAAAGAGAAGGCTTCTTTTTTGAAGAAAAAAGTAAGAAGATAGCTAAGGTCAAGTGGTTAGGCTAGGCACTAAGCGGTGTTAAACGTTGCGTAGTTAGGGTTCATAAGGCTACTCGCCGTGGGTATATACGCAGCTTTGGTGGGGAGTGTTTAATGTATATTTGTAGTAACCCCTTTTCTTCACAGGTGACTTCAAATAAAGTAGATCATGGATTTAAAGAATAAAGAAAGAAAAGAAAATACTTTTTGATTAAAGAAAGAAATGTGACGATAGGTTTCGGAGCGTGTTTTCGTTAGGCACTCAGTGGTGAAAAAGATACGTACTTGGGGCAAATATGGCAACGCGCCGTGGGTGTTTACGCGGTTTTTTTTGGGATCATTATATGTATATCTGTACTAATTCCCCGTCTCATCAGGCGACTTAAAGACAATAGATTATGTATGTCAATAATGACGAAAGAAAAGAAAAAACCTAAAGGTTGAAGTATGAACTTTGAAGATATTTTAGGGCGCGTGTTTTAGTGAGCCACTAAGCAGTGTAAAATGGTTCGTAGTTTGGGCCCATAAGGCAATACGCCGTGGGTATATAGTCGGTTTTGGTAGGGAATGTTATATGTATATGTGTAATAATCCAACCTATCAACAGCTGACTTCAAGAAAAGAAGGTCATGGATATCAAGAATGAAGAAAGAAAAAGATTTCTTGGTTGAAGAAAAAAGTGTGAAGATAGCTTAGGGCGCGTGCTTCAGTAAGGCACTTAGTGGTGCAAAACATTGCGTAGTAAGGCCTCATAAGGAAAACCGCCGTAGGTATCTCCGTGGTTATGGTGGGGAGTGTTATGTGTTATGTTCACTAATCCTTCCTCTCTACAGCTGACTTTAAGAGAAGAAAATAAATGATGTCAAGTATGAAGAAAGATAAATGCATACTTCTTAGTTGAAATAAAAGTGAGGTGATACCTAAGGGATAGTGTTTTAGTTAGGCACCTAGTGGTACAAAACGTTGCGTAGTTGAGGCCAATATGGTAACTCGCCGTGTGTTTTTACGTGGTTTTTGTGGGGAGTGTTATTTGTTTATCTGTACTAAATCCCCCTCCTGGGCAGGTGACTTCAAGAAAAGAAGATCTTGGATGTCCAGAAAAAGTAAAAAAAGATATGACTTCTTTGTTGTAGAAAGAAGTGTAAAGATAGCTTAAAGTATGTGTTTCAGTTAGCAACAGAGCGGTGCAAGACGGTACATGATAACGGCCATTAAGGCCATCCGCCGTGGGTATCTCTGTGGTTTTCGTGAATAGTGTCATATGTATATATGCACTCTTCCCCCCTCCAACAACAGACTTCTACAAAATAAGACCATGGATGGCAAGGATTAAAAAAGGTAAGAGAAGACTTCTTGGTTGAAAAAAGAAATATTAAGATAGCTTAGGGCACGTTTTTTTAGCAAGGTACCTAGTCGAGCAATACGTTGCGTAGTTAGGGCCAATGAGGCAAACCGCCGTTGGTTTTAACGATTTTTTGTTACGAAGTGATTTATGTTTATGTGTACTTAAACCCTTTCTCAACAGGTAACTGCAACAAAAGTAGATCATTGATGTCAAGGATCAAGAGAGATAAGAAAAGACTTCTTGGTTGAAAAAAGATGTGTGAAGATAGCTTAGGGCGCCTTTTTTTGCAAAGCACCTAATTGTGCAAATTTGTTGCTTAGTTAGGGCCAATATGGTTACCCGCCGTGGGTTTTTACGCGAGTTTTTTGGTGAGGTTTTTTTTATATCGGTACTAATACCTCCTCTCCGAAGATGACTTCATGAACAGAAGTTCATCGAAGTCAAGAATGGAGAAAGAAAAGAGATACTTTTTCTTTAAAGAAAGGAGTGCGAATTAAGCTTAGTGCGCGTGTTAAAGTTAGGCAGTTAGCGGTGCAAAACGTTGCGCAGTAAGGGCTCATAAGGCTACAAGCCGCGGGTTGTAACGCGGTTAGGGTAAAGAGTGATATATATATATGTGATTAAATCCCCACTCTCCACAGGTGACTTCCGGCACAGAAGATCATTGATGACAAGAGTGAGGAAAGAAAAAGAAGATTTTTTTGATTGAAAAAAGAAGTGTGAATATATACGAGGGTCATCCGGAAAGTAGTACCCGTTCGTGAAATAAAGACACAAAAGTAAATATTAACAAACATAAAAAATTTTATTTGAAAGAGGATACTTTAAACTACTTCTCAACATAATCTCCAAGCAAATTAAGGCATTTGTCATAACGTGTGACAAGTTTCTGTATTCCTGCTGCATAGTCCTTCGCCGCCAGCTCATTGAGATACGCGAGGGACCCATCTTGCACAAATTTTTGCATAATGCAGATGGTGTTTAACAATTTCATGAACAATTGTTCGAGAAACATTGGGAAAATGCTCACAGATGTCATCAATTGTGACGCGCCGATCGTTCCTCACGAATTCGTCAACTGAGCTCACCAGTTGGTCTGTAATGACAGACGGTCTCTCCGAACGCTCATCGTCGTGTGTGTTCCCCCTCCCCATGTTGAAGTTGCGACACCACCGCCGAACAGACGACTCGTCCATTACATTGTCTCCATACACCTCCTTTAATTGGCGATGAATATCACATGGGCGAACGTTTCTTGCATTGAGGAATTTAATCACTGCCCTCACTTCACAACTGGCGGCGTTCTCAATTTTTTTAAACATTGTAAACAATCACAGAAACAACACAGGCAATGCTAGCGTCACGCAACTTGGCTCAGAGAAGGCAGACAAGCCACTGAAGCTATCTGACCTCGTCCAGCGGCTACTCGCGTCGTCAGCACTTCATGCGGCACGAACGGGTACTACTTTCCGGATGACCCTCGTATTAGGGCTCGTGTTTTAAATTGGAATTAAGCGGTGCAAAACATTACGTAGTAGGGGTCAATAAGGAAACCCACCGTGGGTATCTGCGTGGTTTTGGTGGGAAGTATTATAATCATATTTGCACTAATCTTTCATCTCTAAAGCTGACTTAAACGAAAGATGATCATGGATGTTTGGGATGAATTAAAATAACAGGAGACTTCTTTGTGGAAAAAAGAAGTGTGAAGGAAGCTTAGGCCGCGTTTATAACTAGGAACCAAGTGGTGCAAATCGTTGAATAGTTAATGCAAAGAAGGCAAACCGCGAATGATTTTTACCCAGTTTTTTTGAAGAGTGTTATATGTTTATGTGTACTTATCCCGTCTCTCAACAGGTGACTGCAACAAAAAAAGATCATGGATGTCAAGGATTAAGAAAGATAAGAGAAGAATTTTTGGTGGAAAAAAGAATTTTGAAGATAGTTTAGGGCAAGTTTTTTAGCTAGGCACATAGTGGTGCAAAACGTTGCATATTGAGGGCCAAAAAGGAGACACGCATTGGGTTTTACTCGGTTTTGGTGAGGAGTTTATATCTATATGTTTACTTATCCCACCTCTCCAGAGTTGACTTCAAGAAAAGATGATAATGGATTTCAAGAAAGAAGAAAGAAAAGATAAGACTTCTTGATTGAAGAGTGTAGTGTAAAGATAGCTTACGGCGGGTGTTTTAGTTAGCCGCCTATGTGTAAAGAACGTTTCGTAGTTTAGGCAAATAAGGAAACGCGCCCTGGGTTTTACGTAGTTTTTGCGTGGAATGTTATATGTATATCAGTACTAATCCAACCTTCCCGCAGGTGACTTACAGGAAAATAGGTCATGAATGTCAATAATGAAGAAAGAAGGGAAAAGACTTCTTGGTTGAAGAAAGGAATGTGAAGAAAGCTTAGGAAGCGTGTTGTAGTTAGGCACCTAACGGTGCAAAACGTTTCGTTGTAAGAGCCCATAAGGAATCTGCCGTGGGTTTTACGTTGTTGTGGTGGAAAGGGTTGTATGTATATGTGTACTATTCCCCCTTCTCCACTGGTTACTTCAAGAAAAGAAGATCATGGATATCAAGAATGGAGAAAGAAAAGAGAAGGCTTCTTTGTTGAAGAAAGAGGTAAGAAGATAGCTAAGGTCAAGTGGCTAGGCTAGGCACTAAGCAATGCTAAACGTTGCGTAGTTAGGGTTCATAAGGCTACTCGCCGTGGGTATATACGCAGCTTCGGTGGGGAGTGTTTAATGTATGTTTGTAGTAACCCCTTTTCTTCACAGGTGACTTCAAATAAAGAAGATCATGGATTTAAAGAATAACGAAAGAAAGGCAAATACTTTTTGATTAAAGAAAGAAGTGTGAAGATAGCCTTCGGAGCGTGTTTTCGTTAGGCAATCAGTGGTGAAAAAGATACGTAGTTGGGTATAATGTGGCAACCCGCCGTGGGTTTTAACGCGGTTTTTGTTGGAATCATTATATGTATATCTGTACTAATTCCCCGTCTCATCAGGCGACTTAAAGAAAATAGATTATGTATATCAATAATGAAGAAAGAAAAGAGAAGACTTCTTGGTTGAAGAAAGTAACGTAAAAATGCTTATGGCGCGTGTTTTAGTTAGGTGACTATTTTTAAAGAACGTTTCGTAGGTTTAGCAAATAAGGACAGCGCCGTGGGTTTTTACGTAGTTTTTGTGTGGAATGTTAAATGTATATCAGTACTAATCCAACATCCCCGCAGGTGACTTACAGGAAAGTAGGTCATTAATGTCAAGACTGTAGAAAGAAAAGAAAGGACCTCTTGGTAGAAGAAAGAAATGTAAGATAGCTTAGGGCGCGTGTTTTAGTAAGGCACTGTGAGGTGCAAAGCTTTGCGAAGTTAGGCCCCTAAGACAGTATGTAATGGGTTTTTAAAGGTATTTGTGGGGAGTGTTATATGTTTATGTGAACTTATCCCCCCTTTCCACAGGTGAATTCAAGAAAAAATAATGGGTGTCTAGGGTCAAGAAAGAGAGGAAAAGACTCCTTGGTTGAAGAAAGGAATGTGAAGAAAGCTTAGGGGGCGTGTTTTAGTTAGGCACCTAACGGTGCAAAACGTTACGTAGTAAGGGCCCATAAGAAATCTGCCGTGGGTTTTACGTTGTTGTGGTGGAGAGGGTTGTATGTATATGTGTACTTTTCCCCCTTCTCCACTGATGACTTCAAGAAAAGAAGAATATGGATATCAAGAATGGAGAAAGGAAAGAAAAGGCTTCTTTGTTGAAGAAAAAAGTATTAAGATAGCTAAGGTAAAGTGGTTAGGCTAGTTACTAAGCGGTACTAAACGTTGCGTAGTTAGAGTTCATAAGGCTACTCGCTGTGGGTATATACGCAGTTTTGGTGGGGAATGTTTAATGTATATTTGTACTAACCCCTTCTCTCCACAGGTGACATCAAAAAAAGAAGATCGTGGATGTAAAGAATAAAGAAAGAAAGGAAAATACTTTTTGGTTTAAGAAAGAAGTGTAAAGATAGCTTTCGGAGCGTGTTTTCGTTAGGCACTCAGTGGTGATAAAAGATGCGTAGTTGGGTATATTGTTGCAACCCGCCGTGCGTTTAACGCGGTTTTTGTTGATATCATTATATAAATATCTGTACTAATTCTATATATATATAATATAAGGCAAATATAATAAGGCAAACCGCGAATGATTTTTACGCAGTTTTTTTGGGGAGTGTTATTTGTTTATGTGTACTTATCCCATCTCTCAACAGATGACTTCAACATTAGGAGATCATAATTTTCAAGATTAACGAAAGATAAGACAAGACTTTTTGGTGGAAAAAAGAAGTTTGAAGATAGTTTAGGGCGCGTTTTTTTAGCTATGCACATAGTGATGCAAAACGTTGCATATTGATGGCCCAACAGGAGATCCGCAATGGGTTTTACGCGGTTTTGGTGAGGAGGTTATATGTATATGTTTACTTATCCCACCTCTCCAGAGTTGACTTCAAGAAAAGAAGATAATGGATTTCAAGAAAGAAGAAATAAAAGAGAAGACTTTTTGATTGATGAAAGTAGTGTGAAGATAGCTTACGGCGAGTGTATTAGTTAGGCGCCTATTGTTAAAGAACGTTTCGTAGGTTATGCAAATAAGGAAACGCGCCGTGGGGTTTTACGTAGTTTTTGTGTGGAATATTAAATGTGTATCAGTACTAATGCAACCTCCCCGCAGGTGACGTACTTGAAAGTAGGTCATGAATGTCAAGAATGAATAAAGGAAGGAAAAGACTTTTTGGTTGAAGAAAGTAATGGGAAGAAAGCTTAGCAGGCGTGTTTTAGTTAGGCACTGTGCGGTGCAAAGCGTTGCGAAGTGAGGTCCCAAGGCAGTAAGTAATGGGTATTTAAAGGTTTCTGTGGTGAGTGTTATATGTTTATGTGATCTTATCCCCCTCTCCACAGGTGACTTCAAGAAAAAAGGTTATGGATGTCTAGAATCAAAAAAGAAAGGAAAAGACTTCTTGGTTGAAGAAAGGAATGTTAAGAAAGCTTAAGATGCGTATTTTAGTTAGGCACCTTACGGTGCAAAACGTTACGTAGTAAGGGCCCATAAGGAATCTACCGTGGGTTTTACGTTTTATTGGTGGAGAGGGTTGTATGTATATGTGTCCTATTCCCTCTTCTCCACTGAATACTTCAAAAAAAGAAGATCATGGATATCAAGAATTGAGAAAGAAAAGAGAAAGCTTCTTTGTTGAAGAAAGAGGTAAGAAGATTGCTAAGGTCAAATGGTTAGGCTAAGCACTAAGCGGTGCTAAACGTTGCGTAGTTAGGGTTCATAAGGCTACTCGCCGTGGGTATATACGCAGTTTTGGTGGGGAGTGTTTAATGTATGTTTGTACTAACCCCTTCTCTTCACAGGTGACTTCAAAAAAAGAATATAATGGATGTAGGCAATAAAGAAAGAAAGGAAAATACTTTTTGATTAAAGAAAGAAGTGAGAAGATAGCTTTCGGAGCGTGTTTTCGTTAGGCACTCAATGGTGAAAAAGATACGTACATGGGGCGAATATGCTAACCCGCCGTGGGTTTTTACGCGGTTTTTGTTGGGATCATTATATGTATATCTGTACTAATTCCCCGTCTCATCAGGCAACTTAAAAAATTAGATTATATATGAAAATAATGAAAAAAAGAAAAGACTTTAAGGTTGAAGTAAGAACTGTGAAGATACCTTAGGTAGCGTTTTTTAGTTAGCTACTAAGCAGTGTAAAACGTTGCGTACTTTGGGCCCAAAAGGCAACCTGCCGTGGGTATATACGCGGTTTTGGTAGGGAATGTTATATGTATATGTGTACTAATCCAACCTATCAACAGCTGACTTCAAGAAAACAAGATCAATGATGTCAAAATGGTAAAAGAAAAGAGAAGACTTCTTTGTTGAAGAAAGAGGTGTAAAGAAAGCTAAAAGCGCCATTTTCAGTTAAACATTTAGCGGTGCAAAACGTTCTTTAGTTACGGCCAATAAGGACAAGCCTTTGGTTTTTACGCGGTTATGGGTGGGAGTGTTTTATGAATATGTGTTCTAATCCCCAATCTCCAAAGGTGTCTTCCAGAAAAGAAGATCAAAGATATCAAAAATGATGAAAGAGAAAGATTTCTTGGTTGAAGAAGAAAATGTGAAGAAAACTTAGAGCGCGTGTTTCAGTTAGGCATTTAGTGGTGTAAACATTACGTAGTAAGGGCCCATAAGGAAAACCGCCGTGGGTATCTCCGTGGTAATGGTGGGGAGTATTATGTGTTATGTTCGCTAATCCTTCCTCTCTACAGCTGACTTTAACAGAAGAATATAAAGGAGATCAAGTATGAAGAAAGATAAGAGAAGACTTCTTGGTTGAAATAAAATTGAGAAGATAGCCTAGGGATAGTGTTTTAGCGAGGCAGATAGTGGTGCAAAACATTGCATAGTAAGGGCCCAAAAGGAGACCCGCAGTGGGTTTAACGCGGTTTTGGTGAGGAGTTTATATGTATGTGTTTACTTTTCCCACATCTCCAGAATTGACTTCAAGAAAAGAAGATAATGGATTTCAAGAAAGAAGAAAGAAGAAAGAAAAAAAAGACTTCTTGATTGAAGAAAGTAGTGCAATGATAGCTTACGGCGCGTGTTTTAGTCAGGCGCCTATTTTTAAAAAAACGTTTCGTAGTTTAGGCAAATAAGGAAACGCGCCCTGTGTTTTACGTAGTTTTTGTGTGGAATGTTATATGTATATCAGTACTAATCCAACCTTTCCGCAGGTGACTTACAGGAAAGTAGGTCATGATTGTCAAGAGTGAAGAAAGAAAGGAAAAGACTTCTTCGTTGAAGAAAGGAATGTGAAGAAAGCTTAGGAAGCGTGTTGTAGTTAGGCACCTTACGGTGCAAAACGTTACGTTGTAAGAACCCATAAGGAATCTGCCGTGGGTTTTACGTTGTTGTGGGGGAGAGGGTTGTATGTATATGTGTACTATTCCCCCTTCTCCACTGGTTACTTCAAGAAAAGAAGATCATGGATATCAAGAATGGAGAAAGAAAAAAGAAGTCTTCTTTGTTGAAGAAAGAGGTAAGGAGATAGCTATGGTCAAATGGCTAGGCTAGGCACTAAGCAATGCTAAACGTTGCGTAGTTAGGGTTCATAAGGCTACTCGCCGTGGGTATATACGCAGCTTTGGTGGGGATTGTTTAATGTATGTTTGTAGTAACCCCTTTTCTTCACAGTTGACCTCAAATAAAGAAGATCATGGATTTAAAGAATAAAGAAAGAAAGGCAAATACTTTTTGGTTTAAGAAACAAGTGTAAAGAAAGCTTTCGGAGCGTGTTTTCGTTAGGCACTCAGTGGTGAAAAAGATACGTAGTTGGGTATAATGTTGCAACCCGCCGTGGGTTTAACGCGGTTTTGGTTGATATTATTATATAAATATCTGTAGTAATTCCTTATCTCATCAGGCGTCTTAAAGGAAAAAGGTTTTTTAAGTCATCAATGAGAAAAGAAAAAAAGAACACTTAAAGGTTGAAGTAAGAAGTATGAAGATACCTTAGGGCGCGTGTTTTAGTTAGCCACTAAGCAGTGTAAAACGTAGCGTAGTTTGAGCCCATAAGGCAACCCGCCGTGGGTATATACGCGGTTTTGGTAGGGAATGTTATATATATATATATATAGATATACATGTGTACTAATCCAACCTATCCACAGCTGACTTCAAGAAAAGATGATCATGGATATTAAGAATGAAGAAAGAAAAAGATTTCTTGTTTGAAGAAAGAAGATTGAAGATAGCTTAGGGCGCGTTTTAGTAAGGCACTTAGTGGTGCAAAACATTACGTAGTAAGGGCCGATAAGGAAAACCGCCGTGGGTATCTCCGTGGTTATGGTGGGGAGTGTTATGTGTTATGTTCATTAATCCTTCCTATCTACAGCTTACTTTAACAGAAGAATATATAGAATGTCAAGTATGAAGATAAATTAATGCATACTACTTGGTTGAAATAAAAGTAAAAAGATAGCTTAGGGATAGTGTTTTAGTTAGGCACCTAGTGGTGCAAAACGTTTCGTAGTTGAGGCCAATATGGTAACTCACCGTGGGTTTTTACGTGGTTTTTGTGGGGAGTTTTATATGTAAATCTGTATTATACCCTGTCCTGGGCAGGTGACTTCAAGAGAAGAAGATCTTGGATGTCCAGAAATAGTAAAAAAAGATATGACTTCTTAGTTGTAGAAAGAAGAGTAAAGAAAGCTTAAAGTACGTGTTTAAGTTAGCAACTTAGCGGTGCAAAACGGTACATGGTGACGGCCAGTAAGGCCATCCGCCGTGGGTATCTCTGTGGTTTTCGTGAATTGTGTCATATGTATATATGCACTATTCCCTTCTCTCAACAGGTGACTTCAAAAAAAGAAGACTATGGATGGCAAGGATAAAGATAGGTAAGAGAAGACTTCTTGGTTGAAAAAAGAAAAGTTAAGATAGCTTAGGGCACGTTTTTTTTCAAAGAACCTAGTGGTGCAAATCGTTGCGTATTTAGGGCCAATATGGTAACCCGCCGTGGGTTTTTACGCGGTTTTTTTGGTGAGGGTTTTTTTTATATTTGTACTAATACCACCTTTTCGCATGTGACTTCATGAAGAGAAGTTCATTGAAGTCAAGAATGGAGAATGAAAAGAGATCCTTTTTCTTTGAAGAAAGGAGTGTGAATTAAGCTTAGTGTGCGTGTTTAAGTTAGGCACTTAGCGGTGCAAAACGTTGCGCAGTAAGGGCTCATAAGGCTACAAGCCGCGGGTTGTAACGCGGTTATGGTAAAGAGTGTTATATATATGTGATTAAATCCCCACTCTCCACAGGTTATTTCCGGACAGAAGATCATTTATGACATGAGTGAAGAAAGAAAATGATTTTTTTGATTGAAAAAAGAAGTGTGAATATATATTAAGGCGCGTGTTTTAAATTGGAATTTAGCGGTGGAAAACATTACGTAGTAAGGGCCAATAAGGAAACCCACCGTGGGTATCTGCGTGGTTTTGGTGGGAAGTATTATATTTTTATTTGCACTAAACTTTCCTCTCTAAAGCTGACTTAAACAAAAGATGATCATGGATGTTAAGGATGAAGAAAAATAAGAGAAGACTTTTTGGTGAAGAAAGGAGTGTGAAGATAGCTTAGGGCGCGTTATTAACTAGGCACCTAGTGGTGCAAATCGTTGAATAATTAATTAAAATAAGGCAAACCGCGAATGATTTTTACGCAGTTTTTTTGGGGAGTGTTATTTATTTATGTGTACTTATATCATCTCTCAACAGATGACTGCAACAAAAGGAGATCATGGATGTCAAGATTAAAGAAATATAAGAGAAGACTTTTTGGTGGAAAAAAGAAGTTTGAAGATAGTTTAGGGCGCGTTTTTTTAGCATTGCACATAGTGATTGAAAACGTTGCATATTGATGGCCCAAAAGGAGATCCGCAATGGGTTTTACGCGGTTTTGGTGAGGAGGTTATATGTATATGTTTACTTATCCCACCTCTCCAGAGTTGACTTCAAGAAAAGAAGATAATGGAATTCAAGAAAGAAGAAATAAAAGAGAAGACTTTTTGATTGAAGAAAGTCGTGTAAAGATAGTTTACGGCGAGTGTATTAGTTAGGCACCTATAGTTAAAGAACGTTTCGTAGGTTAGGCAAATAAGGAAACGCGCCGTGGGGTTTTACGTAGTTTTTGTGTGGAATGTTATATGTATATCAGTACTAATGCAACCTTCCCGCAGGTGACGTACTGGAAAGTAGGTCATGAATGTCAAGAATGAATAAAGGAAAAAAAAGGCTTCTTGGTTGAAAAAAGTAATGTGAAGAAAGCTTAGGAGGCGTGTTTTAGTTAGGCACTGTGCGGTGCAAAGCGTTGCGAAGTGAGGTCCCAAGGCAGTAAGTAATGGGTATTTAAAGGTTTTTGTGGGGAGTGTTATATTTTATGTGATCTTATCCCCCTCCCCACAGATGACTTCAAGAAAAAAGGTTATGGATGTCTAGAATCAAGAAAGAAAGGAAAAGACTGCTTGGTTGAAGAAAGGAATGTGAAGAAAGCTTAGGAGGCGTATTATTGTTAGGCACCTTACGGTGCAAAACGTTACGTAGTAAGGGCCCATAAGGAATCTACCGTGGGTTTTACGTTGTATTGGTGGAGATGGTTGTATGTATATGGGTACTATTCCCTCTTCTCCACTGGTTACTTCAAGAAAAGAAGATCATGGATATCAAGAATTGAGAAAGAAAAGAGAAAGCTTCTTTGTTGAAGAAAGAGGTAAGAAGATAGCTAAGGTCAAATGGTTAGACTAAGCACTAAGCGGTGCTAAACGTTGCGTAGTTAGGGTTCATAAGGCTACTCGCCGTGGGTATATACGCAGTTTTGGTGGGGAGTGTTTAATGTATGTTTTTACTAACCCCTTCTCTCCTCAGGTGACTTCAAAAAAAGAATATAATGGATGTAGGGAATTAAGAAAGAAAGGAAAATACTTTTTTATTAAAGAAAGAAGTGAGAAGATAGCTTTCGGAGCGTGTTTTCGTTAGGCACTCAATGGTGAAAAAGATACGTACATGGGGCGAATATGCTAACCCGCCGTGGGTTTTTACGCGGTTTTTGTTGGGATCATTATATGTATATCTGTACTAATTCCCCGTCTCATCAGGCAACTTAAAAAATTAGATTATATATGAAAATAATGAAAAAAAGAAAAGACTTTAAGGTTGAAGTAAGAACTGTGAAGATACCTTAGGTAGCGTTTTTTAGTTAGCTACTAAGCAGTGTAAAACGTTGCGTACTTTGGGCCCAAAAGGCAACCTGCCGTGGGTATATACGCGGTTTTGGTAGGGAATGTTATATGTATATGTGTACTAATCCAACCTATCAACAGCTGACTTCAAGAAAACAAGATCAATGATGTCAAAATGGTAAAAGAAAAGAGAAGATTTCTTTGTTGAAGAAAGAGGTGTAAAGAAAGCTAAAAGCGCCATTTTCAGTTAAACATTTAGCGGTGCAAAACGTTCTTTAGTTACGGCCAATAAGGACAAGCCTTTGGTTTTTACGCGGTTATGGGTGGGAGTGTTTTATGAATATGTGTTCTAATCCCCAATCTCCAAAGGTGTCTTCCAGAAAAGAAGATCAAAGATATCAAGAATGATGAAAGAGAAAGATTTCTTGGTTGAAGAAGAAAATGTGAAGAAAACTTAGAGCGCGTGTTTCAGTAAGGCATTTAGTGGTGTAAACATTACGTAGTAAGGGCCCATAAGGAAAACCGCCGTGGGTATCTCCGTGGTTATGGTGGGGAGTATTATGTGTTATGTTCACTAATCCTTCCTCTCTACAGCTGACTTTAACGGAAGAATATAAAGGATATCAAGTATGAAGAAAGATAAGAGAAGACTTCTTGGTTGAAAAAAAAATTGAGAAGATAGCCTAGGGATAGTGTTTTAGCTAGGCAGATAGTGGTGCAAAACATTGCATAGTAAGGGCCCAAAAAGAGACCCGCAGTGGGTTTAACGCGGTTTTGGTGAGGAGTTTATATGTATATGTTTACTTTTCCCACATCTCCAGAATTGACTTCAAGAAAAGAAGATAATGGATTTCAAGAAAGAAGAAAGAAGAAAGAAAAAAAAGACTTCTTGATTGAAGAAAGTAGTGCAATGATAGCTTACGGCGCGTGTTTTAGTCAGGCCCCTATTTTTAAAAAACGTTTCGTAGTGTAGGCAAATAAGGAAACGCGCCCTGTGTTTTACGTAGTTTTTGTGTGGAATGTTATATGTATACCAGTACTAATCCAACCTTTGCGCAGGTGACTTACAAGAAAGTAGGTCATGATTGTCAAGAGTGAAGAAAGAAAGGAAAAGACTTCTTCGTTGAAGAAAGGAATGTGAAGAAAGCTTACGGAGCGTGTTGTAGTTAGGCACCTAACGGTGCAAAACGTTTCGTTGTAAGAACCCATAAGGAATCTGCCGAGGGTTTTACGTTGTTGTGGGGGAGATGGTTGTATGTATATGGGTACTATTCCCTCTTCTCCACTGGTTACTTCAAGAAAAGAAGATCATGGATATCAAGAATTGAGAAAGAAAAGAGAAAGCTTCTTTGTTGAAGAAAGAGGTAAGAAGATAGGTAAGGTCAAATGGTTAGACTAAGCACTAAGCGGTGCTAAACGTTGCGTAGTTAGGGTTCATAAGGCTACTCGCCGTGGGTATATACGCAGTTTTGGTGGGGATTGTTTAATGTATGTTTGTAGTAACCCCTTCTCTCCTCAGGTGACTTCAAAAAAAGAATATAATGGATGTAGGGAATTAAGAAAGAAAGGAAAATACTTTTTTATTAAAGAAAGAAGTGAGAAGATAGCTTTCGGAGCGTGTTTTCGTTAGGCACTCAATGGTGAAAAAGATACGTACATGGGGCGAATATGCTAACCCGCCGTGGGTTTTTACGCGGTTTTTGTTGGGATCATTATATGTATATCTGTACTATTTCCCCGTCTCATCAGGCAACTTAAAAAATTAGATTATATATGAAAATAATGAAAAAAAGAAAAGACTTTAAGGTTGAAGTAAGAACTGTGAAGATACCTTAGGTAGCGTTTTTTAGTTAGCTACTAAGCAGTGTAAAACGTTGCGTACTTTGGGCCCAAAAGGCAACCTGCCGTGGGTATATACGCGGTTTTGGTAGGGAATGTTATATGTATATGTGTACTAATCCAACCTATCAACAGCTGACTTCAAGAAAACAAGATCAATGATGTCAAAATGGTAAAAGAAAAGAGAAGATTTCTTTGTTGAAGAAAGAGGTGTAAAGAAAGCTAAAAGCGCCATTTTCAGTTAAACATTTAGCGGTGCAAAACGTTCTTTAGTTACGGCCAATAAGGACAAGCCTTTGGTTTTTACGCGGTTATGGGTGGGAGTGTTTTATGAATATGTGTTCTAATCCCCAATCTCCAAAGGTGTCTTCCAGAAAAGAAGATCAAAGATATCAAGAATGATGAAAGAGAAAGATTTCTTGGTTGAAGAAGAAAATGTGAAGAAAACTTAGAGCGCGTGTTTCAGTAAGGCATTTAGTGGTGTAAACATTACGTAGTAAGGGCCCATAAGGAAAACCGCCGTGGGTATCTCCGTGGTTATGGTGGGGAGTATTATGTGTTATGTTTACTAATCCTTCCTCTCTACAGCTGACTTTAACGGAAGAATATAAAGGATATCAAGTATGAAGAAAGATAAGAGAAGACTTCTTGGTTGAAAAAAAAAATTGAGAAGATAGCCTAGGGATAGTGTTTTAGCTAGGCAGATAGTGGTGCAAAACATTGCATAGTAAGGGCCCAAAAAGAGACCCGCAGTGGGTTTAACGCGGTTTTGGTGAGGAGTTTATATGTATATGTTTACTTTTCCCACATCTCCAGAATTGACTTCAAGAAAAGAAGATAATGGATTTCAAGAAAGAAGAAAGAAGAAAGAAAAAAAAGACTTCTTGATTGAAGAAAGTAGTGCAATGATAGCTTACGGCGCGTGTTTTAGTCAGGCCCCTATTTTTAAAAAACGTTTCGTAGTTTAGGCAAATAAGGAAACGCGCCCTGTGTTTTACGTAGTTTTTGTGTGGAATGTTATATGTATACCAGTACTAATCCAACCTTTGCGCAGGTGACTTACAAGAAAGTAGGTCATGATTGTCAAGAGTGAAGAAAGAAAGGAAAAGACTTCTTCGTTGAAGAAAGGAATGTGAAGAAAGCTTACGGAGCGTGTTGTAGTTAGGCACCTAACGGTGCAAAACGTTTCGTTGTAAGAACCCATATGGAATCTGCCGAGGGTTTTACGTTGTTGTGGGGGAGAGGGTTGTATGTATATGTGTACTATTCCCCCTTCTCCACTGGTTACTTCAAGAAAAGAAGATCATGGACATCAAGAATGGAGAAGGAAAAAAGAAGTCTTCTTTGTTGAAGAAAGAGGTAAGAAGATAGCTATGGTCAAATGGCTAGGCTAGGCACTAAGCAATGCTTAACGTTGCGTAGTTAGGGTTCATAAGGCGACTCGCGGTGGGTATAAACGCAGCTTTGGTGGGGAATGTTTAATGTATGTTTGTAGTAACCCCTTTTCTTCACAGTTGACTTCAAATAAAGAAGATCATGGATTTAAAGAATAAAGAAAGAAAGGCAAATACTTTTTGGTTTAAGAAAGAGGTGTAAAGATAGCTTTCGGAGCGTGTTTTCGTTAGGCACATAGTGGAGAAAAAGATACGTAGTTGGGTATAATGTTGCAACCCGCCGTGGGTTTAACGCGGTTTTGGTTGATATCATTATATAAATATCTGTAGTAATTCCTTATCTCGTCAGGCGTCTTAAAGGAAATAGGTTTTTTAAGTCATCAATGAGAAAAGAAAAAAGAACACTTAAAGGTTGAAGTAAGAAGTATGAAGATACCTTTGGGCGCGTGTTTTAGTTAGCCACTAAGCAGTGTAAAACGTTGCGTAGTTTGAGCCCATAAGGAAACCCGCCGTGGGTATATACGCGGTTTTGGTAGGGAATGTTATATATATATATATATACATGTGTACTAATCCAACCTGTCCACAGCTGACTTCAAGAAAAGATGATCATGGATATTAAGAATGAAGAAAGAAAAAGATTTAATGTTTGAAGAAAGAAGATTGAAGATAGCTTAGGGCGCGTTTCAGTAAGGCACTTAGTGGTGCAAAACATTACGTAGTAAGGGCCCATAAGGAAAACCGCCGTGGGTATCTCCGTGGTTATGGTGGGGAGTGTTATGTGTTATGTTCATTAATCCTTCCTATCTACAGCTTACTTTAACAGAAGAATATAAAGAATGTCAAGTATGAAGATAAATTAATGCTTACTTCTTGGTTGAAATAAAAGTAAAAAGATAGCTTAGGGATAGTGTTTTAGTTAGGCACCTAGTGGTGCAAAACGTTTCGTAGTTGAGGCCAATATGGTAACTCGCCGTGGGTTTTTACGTGGTTTTTGTGGGGAGTGGTATTTGTAAATCTGTATTATTCCCTGTCCTGGGTAGGTGACTTCAAGAGAAGAAGATCTTGGATGTCCAGAAAAAGTAAAAAAAGATATGACTTCTTAGTTGTAGAAAGAAGAGTAAAGATAGCTTAAAGTACGTGTTTAAGTTAGCAACTTAGCGGTGCAAAACGGTACATGGTGACGGCCAGTAAGGCCATCCGCCGTGGGTATCTCTGTAGTTTTCGTGAATAGTGTCATATTTATATATGCACTATTCCCTTCTCTCAACAGGTGACTTCAAAAAAAGAAGACTATGGATGGCAAGGATAAAGAAAGGTAAGAAAAGACTTCTTGGTTGAAAAAAGAAAAGTTAAGATAGCTTAGGGCACGTTTTTTTTCAAAGCACCTAGTGGTGCAAATCGTTGCGTATTTTGGGCCAATATGATAACCCGCCGTGGGTTTTTACGCGGTTTTTTTGGTGAGGGTTTTTTTATATTTGTACTAATACCACCTTTTCGCATGTGACTTCATGAAGAGAAGTTCATTGAAGTCAGGAATGGAGAATGAAAAGAGATCCTTTTTCTTTGAAGAAAGGAGTGTGAATTAAGCTTAGTGTGCGTGTTTAAGTTAGGCACTTAGCGGTGCAAAACGTTGCGCAGTAAAGGCTCATAAGGCTACAAGCCGCGGGTTGTAACGCGGTTATGGTAAAGAGTGTTATATATATGTGATTAAATCCCCACTCTCCACAGGTTACTTCCGGACAGAAGATCATTGATGACAAGAGTGAGGAAAGAAAAAGATTTTTTTGATTGAAAAAAGAAGTGTGAATATATATTAAGGCGCGTGTTTTAAATTGGAATTTAGCGGTGGAAAACATTACGTAGTAAGGGCCAATAAGGAAACCCACCGTGGGTATCTGCGTGGTTTTGGTGGGAAGTATTACTTTTTTATTTGCACTAAACTTTCCTCTCTAAAGCTGACTTAAACAAAAGATGATCATGGATGTTAAGGATGAAGAAAAATAAGAGAAGACTTCAGGTGAAGAAAGGAGTGTGAAGATAGCTTAGGGCGCGTTATTAACTAGGCACCTAGTGGGGCAAATCGTTGAAAAATTAATAAAAATAAGGCAAACCGCGAATGATTTTTACGCAGTTTTTTTGGGGAGTGTTATTTGTTTATGTGTACTTATATCATCTCTCAACAGATGACTGCAACAAAAGGAGATCATGGATGTCAAGATTAAAGAAAGATAAAAGAAGACTTTTTGGTGGAAAAAAGAAGTTTGAAGATAGTTTAGGGCGCGTTTTTTTTGCTATGCACATAGTGATGCAAAACGTTGCATATTGATGGCCCAAAAGGAGATCCGCAATGGGTTTTACGCGGTTTTGGTGAGGAGGTTATATGTATATGTTTACTTATCCCACCTCTCCAGAGTTTACTTCA
Source organism: Hetaerina americana (assembly GCF_022747635.1). Classification (NCBI taxonomy): domain Eukaryota; kingdom Metazoa; phylum Arthropoda; class Insecta; order Odonata; family Calopterygidae; genus Hetaerina; species Hetaerina americana. Next base: position 227,006 of record NW_027286722.1, read on the forward strand.
AGAAAAGAAGATAATGGAATTCAAGAAAGAAGAAATAAAAGAGAAGACTTTTTGATTGAAGAAAGTCGTGTAAAGATAGTTTACGGCGAGTGTATTAGTTAGGCACCTATAGTTAAAGAACGTTTCGTAGGTTAGGCAAATAAGGAAACGCGCCGTGGGGTTTTACGTAGTTTTTGTGTGGAATGTTATATGTATATCAGTACTAATGCAACCTTCCCGCAGGTGACGTACTGGAAAGTAGGTCATGAATGTCAAGAATGAATAAAGGAAAAAAAAGGCTTCTTGGTTGAAAAAAGTAATGTGAAGAAAGCTTAGGAGGCGTGTTTTAGTTAGGCACTGTGCGGTGCAAAGCGTTGCGAAGTGAGGTCCCAAGGCAGTAAGTAATGGGTATTTAAAGGTTTTTGTGGGGAGTGTTATATTTTATGTGATCTTATCCCCCTCCCCACAGGTGACTTCAAGAAAAAAGGTTATGGATGTCTAGAATCAAGAAAGAAAGGAAAAGACTGCTTGGTTGAAGAAAGGAATGTGAAGAAAGCTTAGGAGGCGTATAATTGTTAGGCACCTTACGGTGCAAAACGTTACGTAGTAAGGGCCCATAAGGAATCTACCGTGGGTTTTACGTTGTATTGGTGGAGATGGTTGTATGTATATGGGTACTATTCCCTCTTCTCCACTGGTTACTTCAAGAAAAGAAGATCATGGATATCAAGAATTGAGAAAGAAAAGAGAAAGCTTCTTTGTTGAAGAAAGAGGTAAGAAGATAGCTAAGGTCAAATGGTTAGACTAAGCACTAAGCGGTGCTAAACGTTGCGTAGTTAGGGTTCATAAGGCTACTCGCCGTGGGTATATACGCAGTTTTGGTGGGGAGTGTTTAATGTATGTTTTTACTAACCCCTTCTCTCCTCAGGTGACTTCAAAAAAAGAATATAATGGATGTAGGGAATTAAGAAAGAAAGGAAAATACTTTTTTATTAAAGAAAGAAGTGAGAAGATAGCTTTCGGAGCGTGTTTTCGTTAGGCACTCAATGGTGAAAAAGATACGTCCATGGGGCGAATATGCTAACCCGCCGTGGGTTTTTACGCGGTTTTTGTTGGGATCATTATATGTATATCTGTACTAATTCCCCGTCTCATCAGGCAACTTAAAAAATTAGATTATATATGAAAATAATGAAAAAAAGAAAAGACTTTAAGGTTGAAGTAAGAACTGTGAAGATACCTTAGGTAGCGTTTTTTAGTTAGCTACTAAGCAGTGTAAAACGTTGCGTACTTTGGGCCCAAAAGGCAACCTGCCGTGGGTATATACGCGGTTTTGGTAGGGAATGTTATATGTATATGTGTACTAATCCAACCTATCAACAGCTGACTTCAAGAAAACAAGATCAATGATGTCAAAATGGTAAAAGAAAAGAGAAGATTTCTTTGTTGAAGAAAGAGGTGTAAAGAAAGCTAAAAGCGCCATTTTCAGTTAAACATTTAGCGGTGCAAAACGTTCTTTAGTTACGGCCAATAAGGACAAGCCTTTGGTTTTTACGCGGTTATGGGTGGGAGTGTTTTATGAATATGTGTTCTAATCCCCAATCTCCAAAGGTGTCTTCCAGAAAAGAAGATCAAAGATATCAAGAATGATGAAAGAGAAAGATTTCTTGGTTGAAGAAGAAAATGTGAAGAAAACTTAGAGCGCGTGTTTCAGTAAGGCATTTAGTGGTGTAAACATTACGTAGTAAGGGCCCATAAGGAAAACCGCCGTGGGTATCTCCGTGGTTATGGTGGGGAGTATTATGTGTTATGTTCACTAATCCTTCCTCTCTACAGCTGACTTTAACGGAAGAATATAAAGGATATCAAGTATGAAGAAAGATAAGAGAAGACTTCTTGGTTGAAAAAAAAAATTGAGAAGATAGCCTAGGGATAGTGTTTTAGCTAGGCAGATAGTGGTGCAAAACATTGCATAGTAAGGGCCCAAAAAGAGACCCGCAGTGGGTTTAACGCGGTTTTGGTGAGGAGTTTATATGTATATGTTTACTTTTCCCACATCTCCAGAATTGACTTCAAGAAAAGAAGATAATGGATTTCAAGAAAGAAGAAAGAAGAAAGAAAAAAAAGACTTCTTGATTGAAGAAAGTAGTGCAATGATAGCTTACGGCGCGTGTTTTAGTCAGGCCCCTATTTTTAAAAAACGTTTCGTAGTTTAGGCAAATAAGGAAACGCGCCCTGTGTTTTACGTAGTTTTTGTGTGGAATGTTATATGTATACCAGTACTAATCCAACCTTTGCGCAGGTGACTTACAAGAAAGTAGGTCATGATTGTCAAGAGTGAAGAAAGAAAGGAAAAGACTTCTTCGTTGAAGAAAGGAATGTGAAGAAAGCTTACGGAGCGTGTTGTAGTTAGGCACCTAACGGTGCAAAACGTTTCGTTGTAAGAACCCATAAGGAATCTGCCGTGGGTTTTACGTTGTTGTGGGGGAGAGGGTTGTATGTATATGTGTACTATTCCCCCTTCTCCACTGGTTACTTCAAGAAAAAAAGATCATGGACATCAAGAATGGAGAAGGAAAAAAGAAGTCTTCTTTGTTGAAGAAAGAGGTAAGAAGATAGCTATGGTCAAATGGCTAGGCTAGGCACTAAGCAATGCTTAACGTTGCGTAGTTAGGGTTCATAAGGCGACTCGCCGTGGGTATAAACGCAGCTTTGGTGGGGAATGTTTAATGTATGTTTGTAGTAACCCCTTTTCTTCACAGTTGACTTCAAATAAAGAAGATCATGGATTTAAAGAATAAAGAAAGAAAGGCAAATACTTTTTGGTTTAAGAAAGAAGTGTAAAGATAGCTTTCGGAGCGTGTTTTCGTTAGGCACATAGTGGAGAAAAAGATACGTAGTTGGGTATAATGTTGCAACCCGCCGTGGGTTTAACGCGGTTTTGGTTGATATCATTATATAAATATCTGTAGTAATTCCTTATCTCGTCAGGCGTCTTAAAGGAAATAGGTTTTTTAAGTCATCAATGAGAAAAGAAAAAAGAACACTTAAAGGTTGAAGTAAGAAGTATGAAGATACCTTTGGGCGCGTGTTTTAGTTAGCCACTAAGCAGTGTAAAACGTTGCGTAGTTTGAGCCCATAAGGAAACCCGCCGTGGGTATATACGCGGTTTTGGTAGGGAATGTTATATATATATATACATGTGTACTAATCCAACCTGTCCACAGCTGACTTCAAGAAAAGATGATCATGGATATTAAGAATGAAGAAAGAAAAAGATTTAATGTTTGAAGAAAGAAGATTGAAGATAGCTTAGGGCGCGTTTCAGTAAGGCACTTAGTGGTGCAAAACATTACGTAGTAAGGGCCCATAAGGAAAACCGCCGTGGGTATCTCCGTGGTTATGGTGGGGAGTGTTATGTGTTATGTTCATTAATCCTTCCTATCTACAGCTTACTTTAACAGAAGAATATAAAGAATGTCAAGTATGAAGATAAATTAATGCTTACTACTTGGTTGAAATAAAAGTAAAAAGATAGCTTAGGGATAGTGTTTTAGTTAGGCACCTAGTGGTGCAAAACGTTTCGTAGTTGAGGCCAATATGGTAACTCGCCGTGGGTTTTTACGTGGTTTTTGTGGGGAGTGTTATATGTAAATCTGTATTATTCCCTGTCCTGGGTAGGTGACTTCAAGAGAAGAAGATCTTGGATGTCCAGAAAAAGTAAAAAAAGATATGACTTCTTAGTTGTAGAAAGAAGAGTAAAGATAGCTTAAAGTACGTGTTTAAGTTAGCAACTTAGCGGTGCAAAACGGTACATGGTGACGGCCAGTAAGGCCATCCGCCGTGGGTATCTCTGTAGTTTTCGTGAATAGTGTCATATTTATATATGCACTATTCCCTTCTCTCAACAGGTGACTTCAAAAAAAGAAGACTATGGATGGCAAGGATAAAGAAAGGTAAGAAAAGACTTCTTGGTTGAAAAAAGAAAAGTTAAGATAGCTTAGGGCACGTTTTTTTTCAAAGCACCTAGTGGTGCAAATCGTTGCGTATTTTGGGCCAATATGATAACCCGCCGTGGGTTTTTACGCGGTTTTTTTGGTGAGGGTTTTTTTATATTTGTACTAATACCACCTTTTCGCATGTGACTTCATGAAGAGAAGTTCATTGAAGTCAGGAATGGAGAATGAAAAGAGATCCTTTTTCTTTGAAGAAAGGAGTGTGAATTAAGCTTAGTGTGCGTGTTTAAGTTAGGCACTTAGCGGTGCAAAACGTTGCGCAGTAAAGGCTCATAAGGCTACAAGCCGCGGGTTGTAACGCGGTTATGGTAAAGAGTGTTATATATATGTGATTAAATCCCCACTCTCCACAGGTTACTTCCGGACAGAAGATCATTGATGACAAGAGTGAAGAAAGAAAAAGATTTTTTTGATTGAAAAAAGAAGTGTGAATATATATTAAGGCGCGTGTTTTAAATTGGAATTTAGCGGTGGAAAACATTACGTAGTAAGGGCCAATAAGGAAACCCACCGTGGGTATCTGCGTGGTTTTGGTGGGAAGTATTACTTTTTTATTTGCACTAAACTTTCCTCTCTAAAGCTGACTTAAACAAAAGATGATCATGGATGTTAAGGATGAAGAAAAATAAGAGAAGACTTTAGGTGAAGAAAGGAGTGTGAAGATAGCTTAGGGCGCGTTATTAACTAGGCACCTAGTGGGGCAAACCGTTGAAAAATTAATAAAAATAAGGCAAACCGCGAATGATTTTTACGCAGTTTTTTGGGGAGTGTTATTTGTTTATGTGTACTTATATCATCTCTAAACAGATGACTGCAACAAAAGGAGATCATGGATGTCATGGATTAAGAAAGATAAGAGAAGAATTTTTGGTGGAAAAAAGAATTTTGAAGATGGTTTAGGGCAGGTTTTTTTAGATAGGCACATAGTGGTGCAAAACGTTGCATATTGAGGGCAAAAAAGGAGACCCGCAGTGGGTTTTACGCGGTTTTGGTGAGGAGTTTATATGTATATGTTAACTTATCCCACCTCTCCAGAGTTGACTTCAAGAAAAGATGATAATGGATTTCAAGAAAGAAGAAACAAAAGAGAAGACTTCTTGATTGAAGAAAGTAGTGTAAAGATAGCTTACGGCCCGGTTTTTTGTTAGGTGCCTATTGTAAAAGAACGTTTCGTAGGTTGGCAAATAAGGAAACGCGCCGTGGGTTTACGTAGTTTTTGTGTGGAATGTTATATGTATATCAGTACTAATCCAACCTTCCCGCAGGTGACTTACAGGAAAGTATGTCATGAATGTCAATAATGGAGAAAGAAAGGAAAAGACTTCTTGGTTGAAGAAAGGAATGTGAAGAAAGCTAAGGAAGCGTGTTTTAGTTAGGCACCTAACGGTGCAAAACGTTACGTAGTAAGGGCCAATAAGCAATCTGCCGTGGGTTTTATGTTGTTGTGGAGGAGAGGGTTGTATGTATATGTGTACTATTCCCCCTTCTCCACTGGTGACTTCAAGAAAATAAGATCATGGATATTAAGAATGGAGAAAGAAAAGAAAAGGCTTCTTTTTTGAAGAAAAAAGTAAGAAGATAGCTAAGGTCAAGTGGTTAGGCTAGGCACTAAGCGGTGCTAAACGTTGCGTAGTTAGGGTTCATAAGGTTACTCGCCGTGGGTATATACGCAGTTTTTGTGGGGAGTGTTTAATGTATATTTGTAGTAACCCCTTTTCTTCACAAGTGACTTCAAATAAAGAAGATCATGGATTTAAAGAATAAAGAAAGAAAGGAAAATACTTTTTGATTAAAGAAAGAAGTGTGACGATAGGTTTCGGAGCGTGTTTTCGTTAGGCACTCAGTGGTGAAAAAGATACGTAGTTGGGGCAAATATGGCAACGCGCCGTGGGTGTATACGCAGTTTTCGTGGGGAGTGTTTAATGTATGTTTGTACTAACCCATTTTCTCCACAGGTGACTTCAAACAAAGAAGATAATAACAAAAAAAATATTTGTGAAGATAGCTTAGGGCGCCTTTTTTTGCAAAGCACCCAGTGGTTCATAACGGTGCGTAGTTAGGGGCAATATGGTACCCTTCGTGGGTTTTTACGCGGGTTTGTGGGGAGGGATTTTTGTATATCTGTACTAATACCTTCTCCGCAGGTGACTTCGTGAAAAGAAGATCATTTAAGTAAAAAATGGTGAAAGAAAAGGGATACTTTTTCTTTGAAGATAGGAGTGTGAGTTAATCTGCACCTCTTAAGCTGCGCGTGTTTAAGTTAGGCACTTAGCGGTGCAAAACTTTGCGCAGTAAGGGCTCATAAGGCTACAAGCCGCGGGTTGTAACGCGGTTATGGTAAAAAGTGTTATATATATATATGTGATCTATTCCCCACTCTCCATAGGGGACTTCCGGAACAGAAGATCATTGATGATAAGAGTGAGGAAAGAAAAAGAATATTTCTTGATTGAAAAAAGAAGGGTGAATATATATTAAGGCGTTTGTTTTAAAAAGGAATTTAGCGGTGCAAAACATTACCTAGTAAGGGCCAATAAGGAAACCCACCGTGAGTATCTGCGTGGTTTTGGTGGAAAGTATTACATTCATATTTGCACTAATCTTTCCTCTCTAAAGCTGACTTAAACAAATGATGATCATGGATGTTAAGGATGAAGAAAAATAACAGAAGACTTCTTGGTGGAAAAAAGAAGTGTGAAAATAGCTAAGGGCGCGTTTTTATACCTAGGCACATAGTGGTGCAAAATATTGCATTATGAGGGACAAAAGGAGACCCGTAGTGAGTTAACACGGTTTTGGTGAGCAGTTTATATTTATATGTTTACATACGTAACCTCTTCAGAGTTGACTTCAAGAAAAGGAGATAATATATTTCATGAAAGAAGAAAGAAAAGAGAATACTTCTTGGTTGAAGAAAGTTGTGTAAAGATAGCTTACGGCGCGTGTTTTAGTTAGGCGCCTATTGTTAAAGAACGTTTCGTAGGTTAGGCAAATATGGCAATGCGCCGTTGGTTTTTACGTAGTTTTTGTCTGGAATGTTATATGTTAATCAGTATTTTTCCAACCTCCCCGCAGGTGACTTACAGGAAATTAGATCATGAATGTCAAGCATGAAGAAACAAAGGAAAAGACTTCTTGGTTGAAGAAAGGAATGTGAAGAAACTTAGGAGGCGTTTTAGTTCAGCACCTACCGGTGCAAAACGTTACGTAGTAAGGGCCCATAAGGAATCTGCCGTGGGTTTTACGTTGTTGTGGTGGAGAGGGTTGTATGTATATGTGTACTATTCCCCCTTCTCCACTGGTGACTTCAAGAAAAGAAGATCATGGACACCAAGAATGGAGAAAAAAAGAGAAGTCTCCTTTAATGAAGAAAGAAGTAAGAAGATAGCTAAGGTCAAGTGGTTAGCCTAGGCACTAAGCGGTGCTAAACGTTGCGTAGTTGGGGTTCATAAGGCTACTCGCCGTGGGTATTTACACAGTTTTGGTGGGGAGTGTTTAATGTATGTTTGTACTAACCGCTTTTCTCCACAGGTGACTTCAAAAAATGAAGATCATGTATGTAAAGAATAAAGAAAGAAAGGAAAAGACTTTTTGGTTAAAGAAAGAAGTGTGAAGATAGTTTTCGGAGCGTGTTTTTGTTACCGACTCAGTGGTAAAAATAGATACGTAGTTGGGGAAAATATGGCAACCCGCCGTGGGTTTTTACGCGGCTTTTTTTGAGATCATTATATGTATATCTGTACTAATTCCCCGTCTCATCAGGCAACTTAAAGGAAATAGATTATAATTGTCAATAATGAAGAAAAAAAAGAGAAGACTTAAAGGTTGTAGTAAGAACTTTTAAAATACCTTAGGGCGCGTGTTTCAGTTAGCCTCTAAGTAGTGCAAAACGTTGCGTAGTTTTTGGTCATAAGGCAACCCGCCGTGGGTATATACGCGGTTTTGGTAGGGAATGTTATATGTGTATGTGTACTAATCCAACCTATCCACAGCTGACTTCAAGAAAAGAAGATCATGCATATCAAGAATGAAGAAAGAAAAAGGTTTCTTGGTTAAAGAAAGAAGTGTGAAGATAGCTTAGGGCGCGTGTTTCAGTAAGGCACTTAGTGGTGCAAAGCATTACGTAGTAAGGGCCCATAAGGAAAACCGCCCTAGGTATCTCCGTGGTTATGGTGGGTGAGTTATGTGTTATGTTCACTAATCCTTCCTCTCTACAGCTGACTTTAACAGAAGAAGATAAAGGATGTCAAGTATGAAGAAAGATAAATGCATACTTCTTAGTTGAAATAAAAGTGAGAAGATAGCTTAGGGATACTGTTTTAGTTAGGCACCTAGTGGTGCAAAACGTTGCGTAGTTGAGGCCAATATGGTAACTCGCCGTGTGTTTTTACGTGGTTTTTGTGGGGAGTGTTATTTGTTTATCTGTACTAAATCCCCCTCCTGGGCCGGTGACTTGAAAGAAAGAAGATCATGGATGTCAAGAAAAAGAAAAAATAATTATGACTTCTTGGTTGAAGAAAGAAGTGTAAAGATAGCTTTAAGTATGTGTTTTAGTTAGCAACAGAGCGGTGCAAGATGGTACATGGTGACGGCCAGTAAGGCCATCCGCCGTGGGTATGTCTGTGGTTTTTGTGGATAGTGTCATATGTGTCTACATCTACATCTACTCAATACCCCGCAAGCCGCCGCAAGGGCGTGTGGCGGGGGGTGCTAGGACACCACCCATAATTTAGAAGAATGTATATATACATTATTCCCCTCTCTCAACAGGTGACTACAATAAAAAAAGACCATGGATGTCAAGGATAAAGAAAGGTAAGAGAAGACTTCTTGGTTGAAAAAAGAAATCTTAAGATAGCTTAGGGCACGTTTTTTTGCTAGGTATCTAGTCATGCAAAACGTTGCGTAGTTTGGGCCAATGAGGTAAACCGCCGTTCGTTATAACGATTTTTTGTTACGAAGTGATTTATGTTCATGTGTACTTAAACCCTCTCTCAACTGGTGACTGCAACAAAAGTAGATCAATGATGTCAAGGATAAAGATAGATAAGAAAAGATTTCTTGGTTGGCAAAAGATGTGTGAAGATAGCTTAGGGCGCCTTTTTTTGCAAATCACCTACTGGTGCAAATCGTAGCTTAGTTAGGGCCAATTTGGTAACCCGCCGTAGGTTTTTTCCCGGTTTATTTTGGTGAGAGTTTTTTGTATATCCGTACTAATACCTCCTCTCCGCAGTTAGTTTCATGAAGAGAAGTTCATAAAAGTCAAGAATGGAGAAAGAAAAAAGATACATTTTCTTTGTAGAAAGGAAAGTGAATGCGGTTTTGGTGAGGAGTATATGTATATGTTAACTTATCCCACCTCTTTAGAGTTGACTTCAAGAAAAGAAGATATTGGATTTCAAGAAAGAAGAAAGAAAAGAGAAGACTTCTTGATTGAAAAAAGTAGTGTAAAGATAGCTAACGGCGCGTGTTTTAGTTAGGCGCCAATTGTTACAGAACGTTTCGTAGGTTAGGCAAATATGAAAACGCGCCCTGGGTTTTTACGTAGTTTTTGTGTGAAATGTTATATGTATATCAGTACTTATCCAACATCCCCGCAAGAGACTTACAGAAAAGTAGGTCATGAATGTCAAGCATGCAGAAAGAAAGGAAATGACTTCTTGGTTGAAGAAAGGAATGTGAAGAAAGCTTAGGAAGCATCTTTTAGTTAAGCACCTTACGGTGCAAAACGTTACGTAGTAATGGCCCATAAGGAATCTGCCGTGGGTTTTACGTTGTTGTGTTGGAGAGGGTTTTATGTATATGTTTACTATTCCCCCTTCTCCAATTGTGACTTCAAGAAAAGAAGATCATAGATATCAAGAATGAAGAAAGATAAAGATTACTAGGTTGAAGAAAGAAGTGTGAAGATAGCTTAGGGAGCGTGTTTCAGTAAGGCACTTAGTGGTGCAAAACATTACGTAGTAAGGGCCCATTTGGAAAACCGCCGTTGGTATCTCCGTGGTTATGGTGGGGAGTGTTATGTGTTATGTTCACTAATCCATCCTCTCTACAGCTGACTTTAACAGAAGAATATAAAAGATGTCAGTGTGAAGAAAGATAAATGCATACTTCTTGGATGAAATAAAAGTGAGAAGATAGCTTAGGGATAGTGTATTAGTTAGGCACCTAGTGGTGCAAAACGTGGCGTAGTTGAGGCCAATATGGTAACTCGCCGTGTGTTTTTACGTGGTTTTTGTGGGAAGTGTTATTTGTATATCTGTACTAATTCCCCCTCTTGGGCAGGTGACTCCAAGAAAAGAAGATCATGGACATCAAGGCAAAGGAAAAAAGGTATGACATCTTAGTTGTAGAAAGAAGTGTAAAGATTGCTTAAAGTACGTGTTTTCCCCCCGTGTTAAGGCCATCCGCCGTGGGTATCTCTGTGGTTTTCGTGAATATTGTCATATGTATATATGCACCATTCCCCCCTCTCAACAGGTGACTTCAACAAAAGAAGACCATGGATGGCAAGGATAGAGAAAGGTAAGAGAAGACTTCTCGGTTGAAATAAGAAATGTTAAGATAGCTTAGGGCACGTTTCTTTAGCAAGGTACCTAGTCGTGCAAAATGTTGCGTAGTTTAGTCCAATGAGGCAAACCGCCGTTGGTTTTAACGATTGTTTGTTAAGAAGAGATTAATGTTTATGTGTACTTATACCCCCTCTCAATAGGTGACTGCAACAAAATAATAGCATTGATGTCAAGGAAAAGGAAAGATAAGAAAAGACTTCTTGGTTGAAAAAAAATGTGTGAAGATAGCTTAGGGCGCCTTTTTTTTCAAAGCACCTAGTGGTGCAAATCGTTGCTTAGTAAGGGCCAATATGGTACCCCGCCGTGGGTTTTTACGCGGTTTTTTTTGGGAGGGGTTTTTTTATATCTGTATTAATACCTCCTCTCCGCAGGTGACTTCATGAAGAGAAGTTCATTGAAGTCACGAATGGAGAAAGAAAAGAGATACTTTTTCTTTGAAGAAAGGAGTGTGAATTAAGCTTAGTGCGCGTGTTAAAGTTAGGCACTTAGCGATGCAAAACGTTGCGCAGTAAGGGCTCATTAGGCTACAAGCCGCGGGTTGTAACGCGGTAATGGTAAAGAGTGTTATATATATGTGATCTATTCCCCACTCTCCATAAGGGACTTCCGGAACAGAAGATCATTGATGATAAGAGTGAGGAAAGAAAAAGAAGATTTCTTGATTGAAAAAAGAAGTGTGAATATATATTTAAGCGCGTATTTTAAATTGGGATTTAGCGGTGCAAAACATTACGTAGTAAGGGCCAAAAAGGAAACCCACCGTGGGTATCTGCGTGGTTTTGGTGGGAAGTATTATATTCATATTTGAACTCTTCTTTCCTCTCTTAAGCTGACTTAAACAAAAGATGATCATGGATGTTATGGATAAGGAAAAATAACAGAAGACTTCTTGGTGGAAAAAAGAAGTGTGAAGATAGATTAGAGCGCGTTTTTAGCTAGGCACCTAGTGGTGCAAATCGTTGAATAATTAATGCAAATAAGGCAAACCGCCAATGATTTTTACGCACTTTTTTTGGAAAGTGTTAAATGTTCATGTGTACTTATCCCATCTCTCAACAAATGACTGCAACAAAAGGAGATCATGGATATCAAGGATTAAAAAAGATAAGAGAAGACTTTTTGGTAGAAAAAAAAGTTTGAAGATAGTTTAGGGCGCGTTTTTTTTAGCTAGGCACATAGTGGTGCAAAACGTTACATATTGAGGGCCCAAAAGAGACCCGCCGTGGGTTTTACGCGATTTTGGTAAATATTTTATATGTATATGTGTACTTATCCCACCTCTCCAGAGTTGACTTAGAGAAAAGATGATAATGGATTTCAAGAAAGAAGAAAGAAAAGAGAGGACCTCTTGGTTGAAGAAACTAGTGTAAAAATAGCATACGGTGCGTGTTTTAATTAGGCGCCAAATGTTAAAGAACGTTTCGTAGGTTAGGCAAATAAGGAAACGCGCCGTAGGTTTTTACGTAGTTTTTGTGTGGAATGTTATATGTATATCAGTACAAATCCAACCTCCCCAAAGGTGACTTACAGGAAAGTAGGTCATGAATGTCAAGAATGAAGAAAGAAAGGAAAAGACTTCTTGGTTGAAGAAAGGAATGTAAAGAAAGCTAAGGAAGCGTATTTTAGTTAGGCACCTGATGGTGCAATACGTTACGTAGTAAGGGCTTATAAGGAATCTGCCGTGGGTTTTACGTTGTTGTAGTGGAGAGGGTTGTATGTATATGTGTACTATTCCCCCTTCTCCACTGGTGACTTCAAGAAAAGAAGATCATGAATATCAAGAATGGAGAAAGAAAAGAGAAGGCTTCTTTGTTGAAGAAAGAAGTAATAAGATAGCTAAGGTCAAGTGGTTAACCTACGCACTAAGCGGTGCTAAACGTTGCGTAGTTAGAGTTCATAAGGCTACTCGCCGTGGGTATATACGCAGTTTTGGTGGGGAATATTTAATGTATGTTTGTACTAACCCCTTCTCTCCACAGGTGACATCAAAAAAAGAAGATCATGAATGTAACGAATTAAGAAATAAAGGAAAAACTTTTTGGTTTAAGAAAGAAGTGTAAAGATAGCTTTCGGAGCGTGTTTCGTTAGGCACTCAGTGGTGAAAAAAGATACGTAAATGGGTATAATTTGGCAACCCGCCGTGGGTTTTAACGCGGTTTTTGTTGATATCATTATATAAATATCTGTACTAATTCTTTATCTCATCAGACGTCTAAAATGAAATAAATCATTTAAATCAAAATGAAAAAAGAAAAAAGAAGACTTAAAGGTTGAAGTAAGAACTATGAAGATACCTTAGGGCGCGTGTTTTAGTTTGCCACTAAGCAGTGTAAAACGTTGCGTTGTTTGGGCCCATAAGGCAATCCGCCGTGGCTATATACGCGGTTTTGGTAGGGAATGTTATATATATATATATGTGTACTAATCCAACTTATCCACAGCTGACTTCAAGAAAAGTTGATCATGGATATTAAGAATGAAGAAAGAAAAAGATTACTTGTTTGAAGAAAGAAGTTTGAAGATAGCTTAGGGCGCGTGTTTCAGTAAGGCACTTAGTGGTGCAAAACATTACGTAGTAAGGGCTCATAAGGAAAACCGCCGTAGGTATCTCCGTGGTTATGGTGGGGAGTGTAATGTGTTATGTTCACTAATCCTTTCTCTCTACAGCTGACTTAAACAGAAGTATATAAAGGATGTCAAGTATGAAGAAAGATAAATGCATACTTCTTGGTTGAAATAAAAGTGAGAAGATAGCTTAGGGATAGTGTTTATTTGGCAACTAGTGGTGCAAAACGTTGCGTAGTTGAGGCCAATATGGTAACTCCCCGTGTGTTTTTACGTGGTTTTTGTGGGGAGTGTTATATGTATATCTGTACTAATTCCCTGTCCTGGGCAGGTGACTTCATAAGGCTACTTGCCCTGGGTATATACGACCTTGATCAAAAAGTTCCCGGAATAACCACCTTGTGGCGCTCCCATCGTTCCGTTTTGAGTTCTGTTTTTATTGTTAAATTGGTAAAATTGTTGTTGATATTCACTATAAATCTTATTGGCATAACTTGACATTTGCAAAAGTTATTGAAATTAAAACGGATTTAGTGGCGCACGGACGTTGAAAATGTTGGAAAAGTGTTTCGGCAACGATTCTCTAAAAAAAACGGTCGATTATTAGTGGCACGAGCGGTTCAGAAGTGGTCGTGAGTCAATCGAAGATGATGAACGCAGTGGCAGACCATCGACATCGAAAGTCGGTGAAAAAATTGATAAAGTAAAAGAAATGTTGGTCAATAACCGCAAATTAACCATCAGAGAAATAGCGGAGGACTTGAACATTTCCTATGGACCCGCCCAAGACATTGTGCTTAATGATTTGGGTTTCCGTCGTGTAGCAGCAAAGTTGGTGCCAAAAGACCTCGATTTCATGCAAAAAAGAGACCGTGTTGACGTCGCAAAAGACATGATTTGCGAGGCTGAATCCGATCCCACATTCATCAAAAGGATCATTACTGGAGACGAGACGTGGGTTTATGAGTACGACACGCAATCCAGACATCAGGCAAGTGAATGGCGTTCACCAAATGAGCCGAGACCAAAAAAACCACGTCGTTTTCAGTCAAAAAAGAAGGCAATGCTGACGGTTTTCATGGATTACAACGGTGTAGTGAATAATGAATTTTTGCCAGAAGGCCAGACAGTTAACAAAGAGTATTATTTGGGCGTTATGAGACGTTTGCGTGAAGCAATTCGCCGAAAGAGACCAAAAATGCGTAGTTGAGGCCAATATGGTAACTCCCCGTGTACTTTTACGTGGTTTTTGTGGGGAGTGTTATATGTATATCTGTACTTTTTCTCCCTCCTGGGCAGGTGACTTCAAGAAAAAAAGATCTAGGATGTCCAGAAAAAGGAAAAAAAGATATGACTTCTTGGTTGTAGAAAGAAGAGTAAAGATAGCTTAAAGTACGTGTTTAAGTTAGCAACATAGCGGTGCAAAACGGTACATGGTGACGTCCAGTAAGGCCATCCGCCGTGGGTATCTCTGTGGTTTTCGTGAATAGTGTCATATGTATATATGCACTATTCCCTTCTCTCAACAGGTGACTTCAAAAAAAGAAGACTATGGATGGCAAGGATAAAGAAAGGTAAGAGAAGACTTCTTGGTTGAAAAAAGAAATGTTAAGATAGCTTAGGGCACGTTTTTTTAGCAAGGAACCTAGTCGTGCAAAACGTTGCGTTGTTAGAACCAATGAGGAAAACCGCCGTTGGTTTTAACGATTTTTTTAAAAAGTGATTTATGTGTATGTGTACTTCAACCCTATCTCAACAGGGGACTGCAACAAAAGTAGATCATTGATGTCATGGATAAAGAAAGATAAGAAAAGACTTCTTGGTTGAAAAAAGATGTGTGAAGATAGCTTAGGGCGCCTTTTTTTGCAAAGCACCTAGTGGTGCTAATCGTTGCGTATTTAGGGCCAATATGGTAACCTGCCGTGGATTTTTACGCGGTTTTTTGGTGAGGGTTTTTTTTTATATCTGTACTAATACCACTTTTCCGCATGTGACTTCATGAAGAGAAGTTCATTGAAGTCAAGAATGGAGAATGAAAAGAGATCCTTTTTCTTTGAAGAAAGGAGTGTGAATTAAGAATAATGCGAGGGTTTAAGTTAGGCACTTATCGGTGCAAAACGTTGCGCAGTAAGGGCTCATAAGGCTACAAGCCGCGGGTTGTAACGCGGTTATGGTAAAGAGTGTTATATATATGTGTGATTAAATCCCCACTCTCCACAGTTTGCTTCCGAAACAGAAGATCAATGATGACAGGAGTGAAGAAAGAAAAAGAAGATTTCTTGATTGAAAAAAGAAGTGTGAATATATATTAAGGCGCGTGTTTTAAATTGGAATTAAGCGGTGGAAAACATTACGTAGTAAGGGCCAATAAGGAAACCCTCCGTGGGTATCTGCGTGGTTTTGGTGGGAAGTATTATATTCATATTTGCACTAATCTTTCCTCTCTAAAGCTGACTTAAACAAAAGATGATCATGGATGATAAGGATGAAGAAAAATAACAGAAGACTTCTTGGTGGAAAAAAGAAGTGTGAAGATAGCTTACGGTGCGTTTTTAACTAGGCACCAAGTGGTGCAAATCGTTGAATAATTAATGAAAATAAGGCAAACCGCGAATGATTTTTACGCAGTTTTTTTGGGGAGTGTTATTTGTTTATGTGTACTTATATCATCTCTCACAGATGACTGCAACAAAAGGAGATCAAGGATGTCAGGATTAGAAAGATAAGAGAAGACTTTTTGGTGGAAAAAAGAAGTTTGAAGATAGTTTAGGGCGCGTTTTTTTAGCTAGGCACATAGTGATGCAAAACGTTGCATATTGATGGCCCAAAAGGAGACCCGCAGTGGGTTTAACGCGGTATTGGTGAAGAGTTTATATGTATATGTTTACTTTTCCCAGCTCTCCAGAGTTGACTTTAAGAAAAGAAGATAATATATTTCAAGAAAGAAGAAAGAAAAGAGAAGACTTCTTGGTTGAAGAAAGTAGTGTTAAAATAGCTTACGGCGCGTGTTTTAGTTAGGCGCCTAATGTTAAAGAAAGTTTCGTAGGTTAGGCAAATAAGGAAACGCGCCGTAGGTTTTTACGTAGTTTTTGTGTGGAATGTTATATGTATATCAGTACAAATCCAACCTCCCCAAAGGTGACTTACAGGAAAGTAGGTCATGAATGTCAAGAATGAAGAAAGAAAGGAAAAGACTTCTTGGTTGAAGAAAGGAATGTGAAGAAAGCTAAGGAAGCGTGTTTTAGTTAGGCACCTTACGGTGCAATACCTTATGTAGTAAGGGCTTATAAGGAATCTGCCGTGGGTTTTACGTTGTTGTGGTGGAGAGGGTTGTATGTATATGTGTACTATTCCCCCTTCTCCACTGGTGACTTCAAGAAAAGAAGATCATGAATATCAAGAATGGAGAAAGAAAAGAGAAGGCTTCTTTGTTGAAGAAAAAAGTAAGAAGATAACTAAGGTCACGTGGTTAGGCTAGGCACTAAGCGGTGCTAAACGTTGCGTAGTTAGGGTTCATAAGGTTACTCGCCGTGGGTATATACGCAGTTTTGGTAGGGAGTGTTAAATGTATGTTTGTAGTAACCCCTTTTCTTCACAGGTGTCTTCCAATAAAGAAGATCATGGATTTAAAGAATAAAGAAAGAAAGGAAAATACTTTTTGATTAAAGAAAGAAGTGTGAAGATAGCCTTCGGAGCGTGTTTTCGTTAGGAACTCAGTGGTGAAAAAGATACGTAGTTGGGGCAAATATTTGGCAACCCGCCGTGGGTCTTTACTCGGTTTTTGTTGGAATCATTATATGTATATCTGTACTAATTCCCCGTCTCATCAGGCGACTTAAAGAAAATAGATTATGTATGTCAATAATGAAGAAAGAAAAGAGAAGGCTTCTTGGTTGAAGAAAGGCACGTAAAAATGCTTTTGGTGCGTGTTTTAGTTAGGTGCCTATTGTTAAAGAACGTTTCGTAGGTTTAGCAAATAAGGACAGCGCCGTGGGTTTTTACGTAGTTTTTGTGTGGAATGTTATATGTATATCAGTACTAATCCAACATCCCCGCAGGTGACTTACAGGAAGGTAGGTCATGAATGTCAAGACTATAGAAAGAAAAGAAGAGACCTCTTCGTAGAAGAAAGAAATGTAAGATAGCTTAGGGCGCGTGTTTTAGTTAGGCACTGTGCGGTTCAAAGCTTTGCGAAGTTTGGCCCCTTAGACAGTAAGTAATTGGTTTTTAAAGGTATTTGTGGGGAGTGTTATATGTTTATGTGAACTTATCCCCCCTTTCCACAGGTGAATTCAAGAAAAAAGATTATGGGTGTCTAGAGTCAAGAAAGAGAGGAAAAGACTTCTTGGTTGAAGAAAGGAATGTGAAGAAAGCTTAGGGGGCCTGTTTTAGTTAGGCACCTAACGGTGCAAAACGTTACGTAGTAAGGGCCCATAAGAAATCTGCCGTGGGTTTTTCGTTGTTGTGGTGGAGAGGGTTGTATGTATACTAACTTGATCAAAAATTTCCGGGATTTTTTTAAGAAAATAAAAAATACAAATTTATTCATCTAAATCTATATTGTCCCCTTCAAAGTAATCCCCATCGACTGCAACACACTTATGCCAGCGCTTGATCCAATCCTCGAAACATTTTTGTATTCGGTTTTCGGTAAGTCCATCAGTGCTTCCTGCGATTTTTCCATTACTTCCTCTCGGCTGCTAAAACGCGTTCCCCGTAATGGTTTTTTAACTCGATTGAACAGAAAGAAGTCACAGGGAGCCAAATCAGGTGAATTCGGTGGCTGTTGGATGGTATTTGTTGCATTTTTCGTCAAAAAATTACGAATAATGATAGCACTGTGCGACGGTGCGTTATCATCGTGCAAAATCCACGAGTTTTCTCCCCACATTTCTGGTCTCCTTTGGCGAATTGCTTCACGCAAACGTCTCATAACGCCCAAATAATATCCTTTGTTTACTGACTGGCCTTCTGGCAAAAATTCATGATGCACTACACCGTTGTAATCCATGAAAACCGTCAGCATTGCCTTCTTTTTTGACTGAAAACGACGTGGTTTTTTTGGTCTCGGCTCTTTTGGTGAACGCCATTCACCCTCCTGATGTCTGGATTGCGTGTCGTACTCATAAACCCACGTCTCGTCTCCAGTAATGATCCTTTTGATGAATGTGGGATCGGATTCAGCCTCGCAAATCATGTCTTTTGCGACGTCAACACGGTCTCTTTTTTGCATGAAATTGAGGTCTTTTGGCACCAACTTTGCTGCTACACGACGGGAACCCAAATCATTAACCACAATGTCTTGGGCGGATCCATAGGCAATGTTCAAGTCCTCCGCTATTTCTCTGATAGTTAATTTGCGGTTATTGACCAACATTTCTTTTACTTTATCAATTTTTTCACCGACTTTCGATGTCGATGGTCTGCCACTGCGTTCATCATCTTCGATGGTTCACGACCACTTCTGAACCGCTCGTGCCACTGGTAAACGACCGTTTTTTTTAGAGAATCGTTGCCGAAACACTTTTCCAACATTTCCAACGTCCGTGCGCCAATAAATCCGTTTTTTACGCAAAATTTAATACAAGTTCGTTGTTGCAAATTTAAATCCATTTCTGCAATTGTAAAAAATCGCCAACACACACAGAGATAGATGTACTCTTGGCTACGTAAATTTTGCAAATGTCAAGTTATGACACTAAAACTTAAAGGGAATATCAACAACAGATGTACCAATTTAACAAAAAAACAGAACTCAAATCGGAACGATGGGAGCGCCACACGGTGGTTTTTCCGGGAACTTTTTGATCAAGGTAGTATGTGTACTTTTTCCCCTTCTCCACTGGTGACTTCAAGAATAGAAGAATATGGATATCAAAAATGGAGAAAGAAAAGAGAAGGCTTCTTTGTTGAAGAAAGAAGTAATAAGATAGCTAAGGTCAAGTGGTTAACCTACGCACTAAGCGGTGCTAAACGTTGCGTAGTTAGAGTTCATAAGGCTACTCGCTGTGGGTATATACGCAGTTTTCGTGGGGAATGTTTAATGTATGTTTGTACTAACCCCTTCTCTCCACAGGTGTCATCAAAAAAGAAGATCATGGATGTAAAGAATAAAGAAATAAAGGAAAAGACTTTTTGGTTTAAGAAAGAAGTGTAAAGATAGCTTTCGGAGCGTGTTTCGTTAGGCACTCAGTGGTGAAAAAAGATACGTAGTTGGGTATAATTTGGCAACCCGCCGTGGGTTTTAACGCGGTTTTTGTTGATATCATTATATAAATACGAAAGCCATCCGGAAAGTAGTACCCGTTCGTGCCGCATGAAGTGCTGACGACGCAAGTAGCCGCTGGACGAGGTCAGTTAGCTTCAGTGGCTTGTCTGCCCTCTCTGAGCCAAGTTGCGTGACGCTAGCATTGCCTGTGTTGTTTCTGTGATTGTTTATAATGTTTAAAAAAATTAAGAACGCCGCCAGTTGTGAAGTGAGAGCAGAGAATAAATTCCTCAATGCAAGAACCGTTCGCCCATGTGATATTCATCGCCAATTAAAGGAGGTGTATGGAGACAATTTTCATTTTCATTTTCATTTTCATTTTCATTTTCATTTTCATTTTCATTTTCATTTTCATTTTCATTTTCATTTTCATTTTCATTTTCATTTTCATTTTCATTTTCATTTTCATTTTCATTTTCATTTTCATTTTCATTTTCATTTTCATTTTCATTTTCATTTTCATTTTCATTTTCATTTTCATTTTCATTTTCATTTTCATTTTCATTTTCATTTTCATTTTCATTTTCATTTTCATTTTCATTTTCATTTTCATTTTCATTTTCATTTTCATTTTCATTTTCATTTTCATTTTCATTTTCATTTTCATTTTCATTTTCATTTTCATTTTCATTTTCATTTTCATTTTCATTTTCATTTTCATTTTCATTTTCATTTTCATTTTCATTTTCATTTTCATTTTCATTTTCATTTTCATTTTCATTTTCATTTTCATTTTCATTTTCATTTTCATTTTCATTTTCATTTTCATTTTCATTTTCATTTTCATTTTCATTTTCATTTTCATTTTCATTTTCATTTTCATTTTCATTTTCATTTTCATTTTCATTTTCATTTTCATTTTCATTTTCATTTTCATTTTCATTTTCATTTTCATTTTCATTTTCATTTTCATTTTCATTTTCATTTTCATTTTCATTTTCATTTTCATTTTCATTTTCATTTTCATTTTCATTTTCATTTTCATTTTCATTTTCATTTTCATTTTCATTTTCATTTTCATTTTCATTTTCATTTTCATTTTCATTTTCATTTTCATTTTCATTTTCATTTTCATTTTCATTTTCATTTTCATTTTCATTTTCATTTTCATTTTCATTTTCATTTTCATTTTCATTTTCATTTTCATTTTCATTTTCATTTTCATTTTCATTTTCATTTTCATTTTCATTTTCATTTTCATTTTCATTTTCATTTTCATTTTCATTTTCATTTTCATTTTCATTTTCATTTTCATTTTCATTTTCATTTTCATTTTCATTTTCATTTTCATTTTCATTTTCATTTTCATTTTCATTTTCATTTTCATGTTCATTTTCATGTTCATTTTCATGTTCATTTTCATGTTCATTTTCATTTTCATTTTCATTTTCATTTTCATTTTCATTTTCATTTTCATTTTCATTTTCATTTTCATTTTCATTTTCATTTTCATTTTCATTTTCATTTTCATTTTCATTTTCATTTTCATTTTCATTTTCATTTTCATTTTCATTTTCATTTTCATTTTCATTTTCATTTTCATTTTCATTTTCATTTTCATTTTCATTTTAATTTTCATTTTCATTTTCATTTTCATTTTCATTTTCATTTTCATTTTCATTTTCATTTTCATTTTCATTTTCATTTTCATTTTCATTTTCATTTTCATTTTCATTTTCATTTTCATTTTCATTTTCATTTTCATTTTCATTTTCATTTTCATTTTCATTTTCATTTTCATTTTCATTTTCATTTTCATTTTCATTTTCATTTTCATTTTCATTTTCATTTTCATTTTCATTTTCATTTTCATTTTCATTTTCATTTTCATTTTCATTTTCATTTTCATTTTCATTTTCATTTTCATTTTCATTTTCATTTTCATTTTCATTTTCATTTTCATTTTCATTTTCATTTTCATTTTCATTTTCATTTTCATTTTCATTTTCATTTTCATTTTCATTTTCATTTTCATTTTCATTTTCATTTTCATTTTCATTTTCATTTTCAGTTTCATTTTCATTTTCATTTTCATTTTCATTTTCATTTTCATTTTCATTTTCATTTTCATTTTCATTTTCATTTTCATTTTCATTTTCATTTTCATTTTCATTTTCATTTTCATTTTCATTTTCATTTCCATTTCCATTTTCATTTTCATTTTCATTTTCATTTTCAATTTCATTTTCATTTTCATTTTCATTTTCATTTTCATTTTCATTTTCATTTTCATTTTCATTTTCATTTTCATTTTCATTTTCATTTTCATTTTCATTTTCATTTTCATTTTCATTTTCATTCTCATTTTCATTCTCATTTTCATTCTCATTTTCATTTTCATTTTCATTTCAATTTTCATTTTCATTTCCATTTTCATTTCAATTTTCATTTTCATTTTCATTTTCATTTTCATTTTCATTTTCATTTTCATTTTCATTTTCATTTTCATTTTCATTTTCATTTTCATTTTCATTTTCATTTTCATTTTCATTTTCATTTTCATTTTCATTTTCATTTTCATTTTCATTTTCATTTTCATTTTCATTTTCATTTTCATTTTCATTTTCATTTTCATTTTCATTTTCATTTTCATTTTCATTTTCATTTTCATTTTCATTTTCATTTTCATTTTCATTTTCATTTTCATTTTCATTTTCATTTTCATTTTCATTTTCATTTTCATTTTCATTTTCATTTTCATTTTCATTTTCATTTTCATTCTCATTTTCATTCTCATTTTCATTCTCATTTTCATTTTCATTTTCATTTCAATTTTCATTTTCATTTTCATTTTCATTTTCATTTTCATTTTCATTTTCATTTTCATTTTCATTTTCATTTTTTATTTTTCATTTTTCATTTTTCATTTTTGAATTTTCATTTACATTAAATTTATATTTTTCATATTTCATTTTAATTTTTCATTTTTCTATTTTCATTTACATTTACATTTACATTTTTATTTTCATTTTCATTTTCATGTCTCATTTTCATTTTCATTTTTCGTTTTCATTTTTCAAATTCATTTTTAATTTTTCAATTTTCAATTTTCATTTACATTTTCAATTTTTCATTTTCATTTTCATTTTCGTGTTCATTTTGACTTTCTTTTTCATTTTCATTGTCCATTTTTTATTTTTCATTTTTCATTTTTGAATTTTCATTTACATTATATTTACATTTTTCATATTTAATTTTAATTTTTCATTTATCAATTTTCATTTACATTTACATTTTTATTTTCATTTTTCATTTTCATTTTCATTTTCATTTTCATTTTCATTTTCATTTTCATTTTCATTTTCATTTTCATTTTCATTTTCATTTTCATTTTCATTATCATTTTCATTTTCATTTTCATTTTCATTTTCATTTTCATTTTCATTTTCTTTTCATTTTCATTCTCATTCTCATTTTCATTCTCATTTTCATTCTCATTTTCATTCTCATTTTCCTTTTCATTTTCATTTTCATTCTCATTTTCATTCTCATTTTCATTCTCATTCTCATTTTCATTCTCATTTTCATTCTCATATTCATTTTCATTTTTATTTTCATTTTCATTTTCATTTTCATTTTCATTTTCATTTTCATTTTCATTTTCATTTTCATTTTCATTTTCATTTTCATTTTCATTTTCATTTTCATTTTCATTTTCATTTTCATTTTCATTTTCATTTTCATTTTCATTTTCATTTTCATTTTCATTTTCATTTTCATTTTCATTTTCATTTTCATTTTCATTTTCATTTTCATTTTCATTTTCATTTTCATTTTCATTTTCATTTTCATTTTCATTTTCATTTTCATTTTCATTTTCATTTTCATTTTCATTTTCATTTTCATTTTCATTTTCATTTTCATTTTCATTTTCATTTTCATTTTCATTTTCATTTTCATTTTCATTTTCATTTTCATTTTCATTTTCATTTTCATTTTCATTTTCATTTTCATTTTCATTTTCATTTTCATTTTCATTTTCATTTTCATTTTCATTTTCATTTTCATTTTCATTTTCATTTTCATTTTCATTTTCATTTTCATTTTCATTTTCATTTTCATTTTCATTTTCATTTTCATTTTCATTTTCATTTTCATTTTCATTTTCATTTTCATTTTCATTTTCATTTTCATTTTCATTTTCATTTTCATTTTCATTTTCATTTTCATTTTCATTTTCATTTTCATTTTCATTTTCATTTTCATTTTCATTTTCATTTTCATTTTCATTTTCATTTTCATTTTCATTTTCATTTTCATTTTCATTTTCATTTTCATTTTCATTTTCATTTTCATTTTCATGTTCATTTTCATGTTCATTTTCATGTTCATTTTCATGTTCATTTTCATGTTCATTTTCATGTTCATTTTCATTTTCATTTTCATTTTCATTTTCATTTTCATTTTCATTTTCATTTTCATTTTCATTTTCATTTTCATTTTCATTTTCATTTTCATTTTCAATTTCATTTTCATTTTCATTTTCATTTTCATTTTCATTTGCATTTTCATTTTCATTTTCATTTTCATTTTCATTTTCATTTTCATTTTCATTTTCATTTTCATTTTCATTTTCATTTTCATTTTCATTTTCATTTTCATTTTCATTTTCATTTTCATTTTCATTTTCATTTTCATTTTCATTTTCATTTTCATTTTCATTTTCATTTTCATTTTCATTTTCATTTTCATTTTCATTTTCATTTTCATTTTCATTTTCATTTTCATTTTCATTTTCATTTTCATTTTCATTTTCATTTCCATTTTCATTTTCATTTTCATTTTCATTTTCATTTTCATTTTCATTTTCATTTCCATTTTCATTTTCATTTTCATTTTCATTTTCATTCTCATTTTCATTTTCATTTTCATTTCAATTTTCATTTTCATTTCCATTTTCATTTCAATTTTCATTTTCATTTTCATTTTCATTTTCATTTTCATTTTCATTTTCATTTTCATTTTCATTTTCAAATTCATTTTCATTTTCATTTTCATTTTCATTTTCATTTTCATTTTCATTTTCATTTTCATTTTCATTTTCATTTTCATTCTCATTTTCATTCTCATTTTCATTCTCATTTTCATTTTCATTTTCATTTCAATTTTCATTTTCATTTCCATTTTCATTTCAATTTTCATTTTCATTTTCATTTTCATTTTCATTTAATTTTCATTTTCATTTTCATTTTCATTTTCATTTTCATTTTCATTTTCATTTTCATTTTCATTTTCATTTTCATTTTCATTTTCATTTTCATTTTCATTTTCATTTTCATTTTCATTTTCATTTTCATTTTCATTTTCATTTTCATTTTCATTTTCATTTTCATTTTCATTTTCATTTTCATTTTCATTTTCATTTTCATTTTCATTTTCATTTTCATTTTCATTTTCATTTTCATTTTCATTTTCATTTTCATTTTCATTTTCATTTTCATTTTCATTTTCATTTTCATTTTCATTTTCATTTTCATTTTCATTTTCATTTTCATTTTCATTTTCATTTTCATTTTCATTTTCATTTTCATTTTCATTTTCATTTTCATTTTCATTTTCATTTTCATTTTCATTTTCATTTTCATTTTCAATTTTATTTTCATTTTTCATTTTCAATTTTCATTTTTCAATTTTCCATTTTCATTTTTCATTTTTCAATTTTCAATTTTCATTTTTCAATTTTCAATATTCAATTATCTTTTTTCATTTTTCAATTTTAAAATTTTAATTTTCAATTTTCATTTTCAATTTCTTTTTTGATTTTCATCATCATTTTCCTTTTCATTTTCATTTTCAATTTCATTTTCATTTTTATTTACATTTTCATTTTTCATTTTTTATTTTTCATTTTTCATTTTTGAATTTTCATTTACATTAAATTTATATTTTTCATATTTCATTTTAATTTTTCATTTTTCAATTTTCATTTACATTTACATTTTCATTTTCATTTTCATTTTCATTCTCATTTTCATTCTCATTTTCATTCTCATTTTCATTCTCATTTTCATTTTCATTTTCATTTTCATTTTCATTTTCATTTTCATTTTCATTTTCATTTTCATTTTCATTTTCATTTTCATGTTCATTTTCATGTTCATTTTCATGTTCATTTTCATGTTCATTTTCATGTTCATTTTCATTTTCATTTTCATTTTCATTTTCATTTTCATTTTCATTTTCATTTTCATTTTCATTTTCATTTTCATTTTCATTTTCATTTTCATTTTCATTTTCATTTTCATTTTCATTTTCATTTTCATTTTCATTTTCATTTTCATTTTCATTTTCATTTTCATTTTCATTTTCATTTTCATTTTCATTTTCATTTTCATTTTCATTTTCATTTTCATTTTCATTTTCATTTTCATTTTCATTTTCATTTTCATTTTCATTTTCATGTTCATTTTCATGTTCATTTTCATTTTCATGTTCATTTTCATGTTCATTTTCATTTTCATTTTCATTTTCATTTTCATTTTCATTTTCATTTTCATTTTCATTTTCATTTTCATTTTCATTTTCATTTTCATTTTCATTTTCATTTTCATTTTCATTTGCATTTTCATTTTCATTTTCATTTTCATTTTCATTTTCATTTTCATTTTCATTTTCATTTTCATTTTCATTTTCATTTTCATTTTCATTTTCATTTTCATTTTCATTTTCATTTTCATTTTCATTTTCATTTTCATTTTCATTTTCATTTTCATTTTCATTTTCATTTCCATTTTCATTTTCATTTCAATTTTCATTTTCATTTTCATTTTCATTTTCATTTAATTTTCATTTTCATTTTCATTTTCATTTTCATTTTCATTTTCATTTTCATTTTCATTTTCATTTTCATTTTCATTTTCATTTTCATTTTCATTTTCATTTTCATTTTCATTTTCATTTTCATTTTCATTTTCATTTTCATTTTCATTTTCATTTTCATTTTCATTTTCATTTTCATTTTCATTTTCATTTTCATTTTCATTTTCATTTTCATTTTCATTTTCATTTTCATTTTCATTTTCATTTTCATTTTCATTTTCATTTTCATTTTCATTTTCATTTTCATTTTCATTTTCATTTTCATTTTCATTTTCATTTTCATTTTCATTTTCATTTTCATTTTCATTTTCATTTTCATTTTCATTTTCATTTTCATTTTCATTTTCATTTTCATTTTCATTTTCATTTTCATTTTCATTTTCATTTTCCTTTTCATTTTCAATTTTATTTTCATTTTTCATTTTCAATTTTCATTTTTCAATTTTCCATTTTCATTTTTCATTTTTCAATTTTCAATTTTCATTTTTCAATTTTCAATATTCAATTATCTTTTTTCATTTTTCAATTTTAAAATTTTAATTTTCAATTTTCATTTTCAATTTTCATTTTTGATTTTCATCATCATTTTCCTTTTCATTTTCAATTTCATTTTCATTTTTATTTACATTTTCATTTTTCATTTTTTATTTTTCATTTTTCATTTTTCATTTTTGAATTTTCATTTACATTAAATTTATATTTTTCATATTTCATTTTAATTTTTCATTTTTCAATTTTCATTTACATTTACATTTACATTTTTATTTTCATTTTCATTTTCATGTCTCATTTTCATTTTCATTTTTCGTTTTCATTTTTCAAATTCATTTTTAATTTTTCAATTTTCAATTTTCATTTACATTTTCAATTTTTCATTTTCATTTTCATTTTCGTGTTCATTTTGACTTTCATTTTCATTTTCATTGTCCATTTTTTATTTTTCATTTTTCATTTTTGAATTTTCATTTACATTATATTTACATTTTTCATATTTAATTTTAATTTTTCATTTTTCAATTTTCATTTACATTTACATTTTTATTTTCATTTTTCATTTTCATTTTCATTTTCATTTTCATTCTCATTTTCATTTTAATTTTCATTTTCATTTTCATTTTCATTTTCATTTTCATTTTCATTATCATTTTCATTTTCATTTTCATTTTCATTTTCATTTTCATTTTCATTTTCATTCTCATTTTCATTCTCATTTTCATTCTCATTTTCAATCTCATTTTCATTTTCATTTTCATTTTCATTTTCATTTTCATTTTCATTCTCATTTTCATTCTCATTTTCATTCTCATTCTCATTTTCATTCTCATTTTCATTTTCATTTTCATTTTCATTTTCATTTTCATTTTCATTTTCATTTTCATTTTCATTTTCATTTTCATTTTCATTTTCATTTTCATTTTCATTTTCATTTTCATTTTCATTTTCATTTTCATTTTCATTTTCATTTTCATTTTCATTTTCATTTTCATTTTCATTTTCATTTTCATTTTCATTTTCATTTTCATTTTCATTTTCATTTTCATTTTCATTTTCATTTTCATTTTCATTTTCATTTTCATTTTCATTTTCATTTTCATTTTCATTTTCATTTTCATTTTCATTTTCATTTTCATTTTCATTTTCATTTTCATTTTCATTTTCATTTTCATTTTCATTTTCATTTTCATTTTCATTTTCATTTTCATTTTCATTTTCATTCTCATTTTCATTCTCATTTTCATTCTCATTTTCATTTTCATTTTCATTTCAATTTTCATT